>NW_022107406.1:0-2095 GCF_000313985.2 Echinops telfairi
TGGTTTCCATTTTACCTTTTCAGTGCACAATCTAAGGAAAATATATTTCCTTACATCTCCCACTCAAAACTCACTGCCATCTGGTCGCTTCTGACTCGTAGCAGAGGACAGGATAGAACTGCTCCTGTGGGTAGGGTTCCAGACTGTAACTCCTTACGGGGTAGAAAGCCTCGTCTCTCTCCCGAGGAGCAGCTGCCACGAGGCCATGAAAGCCAAGGGACTCGATGGAACCAACCAGGTCTCAGTTCGGATGGGAGAGGGGCATCGCTGAGTAAGCCCTAGAACACACCAAGATCTAAAGTGGGGACACAGAAACAGGTGCAGCAAAGGACATTGAAGAAAGGCCCCGTAAAGGAACAGAAAAAATAAACTGCATCTATAAATGCTTATTAAAACATGCTTTCCTGCAGTCTGTTCATGTAACGTTTCCTCTTCTTTAACCGCCATGTGTGTGTGTTTAACAATATTTAACAGGAAGCAAATAGTCACAAACCATTTCCTTCTATCTCCTGAAATGAATTTTTTTCATATCAAAGCTTATCTGCCAACTCCTCAGAATATTGATTCCCGTTCCTGGGACTGCAGGTTGTTTGTGTCTCTTTACAAAGTCCATGTTGATTTATTTTTGTACTTTTTTTAATTCACCCAACTTTAAAGAAAAGATAGCTTTCTAGAGCTAGTGTTAGAGAGTGGTCACGATTGATGTACCAACTCCATTGTCTTATATTTATTTCATGATTTCTTTTAAATAAATGTTACAAACCCACTGATTAAAAGGTACCAAAGTAACCATAGATAAGACTAAATGACACAGACGTTGGAATGTATACCATTCTATTTTGCAATATGTACCACATGAGTTTGCCCTAATCTTGCTGCGCTTCTAGAGTTAGATCCTATTTTAGGATTGGAGTCGGTTTTCATTGAAGATAACACATTCTGTTATTCTCAAACAATTGAAGAGGAGGGTAATCCGGGAGAAGTTTTTTGGGGGGTTGTTTTGTTTTGTTTAATGGTTATGAATTGAGAGGAAGTTGGGAATGATTTCTTCGATCGATGCCACAATTCAGTTTGTTCTGAACTCAGAGCTAGGTGGAGATGAAGACGGAGCGAATGGAAAAGTATGAAAGGTGGTACTTCAGTGTCCAAGGCCGAACCAGATGGAGGAGGGACAAGCATTAGGTGACACTCAGTCAACCATGGGCAGCAGCTATTGCAAAAGTTTTGCAGAGGAAGACCATTTCAGGAGCTGCCAGCTTGAGGACACGTAACAGAGAGGGAAGGAAGACAGTGGCCACCAAGTTGACCCTGACTCGTGGTGGCCACATGGGTATCAGAAAAGAGATGTGCTCCGTGGGGCTCTCAATGGCAGACTTTTCCGAATGAGATCACAAGAACTAAGTTCACAGAATGTAGTAATGAGAGAGTCCCTGGGCTCTCCCAAGGTTAATTTGCTTTACAAGAAGTCCCAGTAATAAAGGTGGGGCAGCACCACCCAGTGGGAAAGGCAGGGATTCTGCCTTGAGGGACGGGCGGGCAAAACCCGGTTTCACTATTGAGCAACTCGCCTAAGGCTCAGCGTTTCAATCCGAAAACGGGAATAATAATGCCACTTGAGGATTAAGTGAGATTAGGGCTAGTGTCAGACATGCAGTGTAAGTGCCATTACCAGTCGTTATCATGGTTAAGGTCAAGCGGAGCTCTCAGCCCACTGACCCGATCTCCCTCCAGCACCCCCCAGGCTCATTCAACTTTTCTTTCTCATTGCCCTCAAGTCGATTCCAACTCCTACCACCCAGTGACCTTGGTCGGGGTGTCCCTCAAACAGAAGAGTATTTCCTAGCCAAGCCACAGAACCGCTAAGGCCACAATAGACAAAGGCAACCGATGCCGAAGGAGTCGCTGTCAGCAGGCTTCCTAACTGGCTCCCCCAAGAGCCACTTAAACCCCAGGGGCTCTCAGTGCAGGTTGATCAGTACCTCTTCGGACCGACAAGTCGGTGTTTTGTCTGTTTTATCTCATTTCAGAGGGGTTTTCACTCTTTCACTGCTCCCATAGGCTTTCTCATTCGTGGAAACTCTTCAGAAGTCTTGAT
>NW_022107407.1:0-4702 GCF_000313985.2 Echinops telfairi
CTAAAATCCAATCCCTAACTCTAAACCTAACCTTAAAATCCTAAGCCTAAAACCCTAACCCTTAAACTACCCCTACATCTAAGCCTAACCTCTAAGCCCCAACCCTAACCCTAAACCAAAAACCCTAACACTAACCCTAACCCTAATCCTAAGCAAACACTAACGATCACCCCAAAATCCTAACCCTAGAATCTTTACCCTAAAACACTAACCTTAACCCTAACCACTAACCCTAATCCTTAACAAGTAACCCATAACCCCTAACGCCTAACCCTAACCTTAGAACCCTACACCTAACCCTAACCCTAACCTTGAAATCCTAACCCCAACCCTAAAACCCTAACCTTACCCCTAAAACCATAACCATAACCCTAATCCTAAAACCCTAACCCTAAACCTAAACAGAACCTGAACTGTAACCGTAACCGTATCCCTAACGCTAACACTAAAACCCTAACCCGAAAACCCTAACCCTAACCCTGTAACCTTAACCATAACCCTGACCCCAACCCTAACTCTAACGCTAAATATGTAATCCGAAAACCCTAACCCAACCCTCACCCTAACCGTAACCCTAACGCTAACCCAAAAACTCTGACACTAAAACCCAAACCCGAAAACCTTAACCCTAATCCTAACCCTGACCTTAAAATCCTAAACATAACCCTGACCCTAACCATAACCCTAAATATGTAACCCTGAAACCCTAACCCTAAAACCCTAACCCAACCCTAACCCTAATGCTAACCCAAAAACTCTAACACTAAACCCTAACCCTTACCTTAACCCTAACCCTAAAACAAACCCTAACACTAAATCTAACCTTAAAAGGCTAACCTCAACATTAACCCTAAACGTAACCCTATTTCTAACCTTAACATTAAAACCCTAACCCACATCCTAACACTAACACTAACCCTGACTATAACCCTGAAACCCTAGCCCTAAAACCCTAAACCTAACCCTAACACAAATCCTAACACTAACCCTAAAACCCTAACCCTAACATTAACCCTAAACCTAACACTAACCCTAACCTTATCGCTAAAACCCTAACCGTAACCCTAACAGTAAAACCCTACCCCTAAAACCCTAAACCTAAGCCCAATACTAACATTAAAACCCTAAGCCTAACATGAACTCAAACCCTAATGCTAGGCCTAAACCCTAACAGCTAACCACTAACAACTAACCCTAACTCCAACCCTAACACTAAGCCTAACCCTAAATCACCAACCCTAACCCCAAACGCCTAATCCTTAACCCCTAACACTAACACTAATCCTAAAACCCTAAGCCTAACACTAATCCTAACCTAATCCTTACCCTAACCCTAAAACCCTAACCCTAACCTAACCTTAACCATAACTCTAAAACCCTAACTCTAAACTTACATCTAACTTTTTCCCTTAACCTAAACCCTAACCCTAAAACCCGAGCCTTAACCCTAACTCCTAATGCCCCTAATGCTATCCCTAACCCTAACCCTAGCACTAACCCTGAAACTATAACCCTAAAATCCTAAACCTAATCCCTAACTCCAAAGCCTACCTCTTTCCCTAAAACTGTAACCCTAACAGTAATCCTTATCCTAACCCAAACATTAAACATAACCCAAAACCTAACCCCAACCCTAACACTAACATAAAACCCTAACCCCAAAACCCTAAATGTAAACCTAACCCGAATCCGAACTGTAACCGTAACCATAACCATAACGCTAACACTTAAACCTGAATACCCTAACCCTAACGCTATAACTTTAACCCTAACCTTAACCCTAAACCTAAAAATGTAACCCCTAAAACTAACCATGCCCCTAACCCTTACCTTAACCCTAACCGTAACCCCAACCCTAACCATAAACCAAACCCTAGATCCCTAACCATGAAATAACCATAAATGTAACCCTTTTCTTAACCCTAAAACCCTAACGCTAAAACGCTAACCCTAACCCTACCCTATAACCCTAACCCTAAAACCTTAATCCTACCGCTACCCCTACCCCTAACCCTAACCCCAAAACCCTAACAATAAAACCCTCACCCTTAACTTAACCCTAACCGTAACCCTAACCCTAAACCTAACTCTAACCATAAACCAAACCCTAAAACCCTAACCATAACATTAACCCTAAATGTAATGCTATTCCTAAACCTAACTTTAACCCTAAAACTCTAATGCTAAAACCCTAACCCTAAACCTAACACAAATCCTAATCCTAACCCTAAAACCCTAACCCTAACAATAATGCTAAATCTAACACTAACCCTAACCTATCCCTAAAATCCTAATCGTAACCCTAACACTAAAACTAACCGTAAAACTCTAACCCTAAACCTAAACTTAAGCCCAATACTAACACTAAAACCCTAACACTAACTCTAACCCAAACGCTAAGCCTAAACCCTAACCGCTAACCACTAACAACGTACCCTAACCCTAACCCTAAACCTAAAACCCTAACACTAACTCTAACCCTAAATCCCTAGCCTTAAAGCCATATCCCAAACGCCTAATCCTTAACCCCTAACCATAACAATAACCCTAACCCTAATCCTAAAATCCGAATCCTAATGCTAATCCTAACTGTTACCCTTACCCTAACCATAACCCTAACACTACAAACCTAAAGCTAAAACCCTAACCCTAACCATAACTCTAAAATCCTAACTCTAAACCTAAATCTAACCCAAACCCTAAACCTAAAACCTTAACCCTAAATCCTAATCCTAACCGTAACACTAGCACTACAACACTAAACTTACAACCTAACCCTAAAACCCTAAACCTAACCCTAAAGCTAAACTTAACTCTATCCCTAACGCTATCCCTAAACACAAACACTAACCCTAACACTAACCCTAACTCTAAAACCCGAACCCTAACCATGCCCTAACCCTAATGCTAACCCTAAACCATAACCACTAACCCCGAATCCTAAACCTAACCCTATCCCTAACCCTAAAACCTGAACCCTTACCCTAAACCTAATATTAACCCTAAACCTAACCCTAACATTAACCCTAAACCTAAGTCTAACTCTAACCCTAACCCTAACCCTAAAATCCTAAGTCTAACCCTAACTATAACCATAAAACTCTAATCCTAACCCTAACTCCAACCCTAACCGCAATCCTAAACCTAACCCTATCCCTAACGCTAACCTTAACCCTAAACCCCATACCCTGAAACCCTAAACCTAACCCTAACCCTAACCCTAAATCCTAATCCTAACCCTAACACTAACACTACAACACTAAACATACAACCTCACCCTAAAACCCTAAAGTTAAACTTAACCCTATCCCTAACGCTATCCCTAAACCCTAACCCTAAACACAAACACTAACACTACCTAACACTAACCCTAACTCTAAAACCCTAACATTAACCGTAAGCCTAACCCTAATGCTAACCCTAAACCATAACCACTAACCCGAACTCCTAACCCTATCCCTAACCTTATATCCCTAACCCTAAAACTTTAACACTTACCCTAACCCTAATATTAACTCTAAACCTAAACCTAACCTTAACCCTAACATTAACCCTAAACCTAACCCTAACCCTAAAATCCTAAGCCTAACTCTAACTATAACCATAAACCCTAACCCTAAAACCCTAATCGTAATCCTAACTCCAACCCTAACCGCAATCCTAAACCTAACCCTAACTTGAAACCCTAAACTTAACCCTAACCCTATGACTAACCCTTTTCCCAACTCTAACCCTGACCCTAACATTAAAACTCTAACCCTAACCTAACCCAGCTATAAACCTAACCCTAATCCTAACTCTATACTTAAACCCTAACCCTTAACCCTAACCCTAACACAAAAAAGCTAAACCTAACCAAAACCCTTAAACCTTAACACAAACCCTACCCCTAAAACTGTAACCCTAAAACATCAACCATAATCCAAACACTAAACCTAGACATAACCCTATCACTTAATCCCTGACTCTAAACGTAAACCTCACCCTAACCCTAACCCTAAACCTAACCCTAACCCCTAACCCTAACTCTAGCCCTAAAATCCTAACCCTAATACTTACCCTAACCTTAACACTAAACTTAACCCTAACCATAGCCTTAAGCCTAACACTCTAACCCTAAACCTAACCTGAAAACCCTAACCCTAATACCCTGACTGTAACCCTATCACTAACTCTAACCCTAACCCTAACCCAAACCCCTAATGCCTAAGGCCTAAGCCTAACACTTACCATAACACTAACACTGCAAACTTAACCATACAACCCTAACCATAAAATCCTAACCCTAAACCTAAAACCCTAACAATAAACCTCTAATTCTAACCCTACCCGTAACCATAACCCTAACTCTAACCTTAACCTTAAAGCTAACTCTAACCATAAACCTAAGCCTAACCCTAACCTTAACATTAACCCTAAACCTAATCCTAACCCTAACCCTAACACTAAAACCCTTACCCTAAAACCCAAACCCTAACCCTAACCCTTAAAGCCTAAACCCTAACTCCTAACCCTAAACCTAACCTTAACACCCTAAGCCTTACTCTAATCCTAACCCTTACACTTACCCTAACTGTAAACTTAAGACCTAATCCTAACAATAACACTAAATCCCTAACTCTAAAACACTAAATCTCACACCAGCCTATGCAACCACGAGGTGTCGAAGGGATCAGGTGTAAGGCATCATCAGAACAAAAAA
>NW_022107407.1:5252-6347 GCF_000313985.2 Echinops telfairi
GATGTACAAATGCGCTTTACACAATTGATGTGTGTATGGATTGGGATAACAGTTGTATGAGCCCCTAATAAAATGTTAAAAAAGAGGAAAAAAATCATTGTAAAAAATGGTAGTAAAAATAATTTTCAAAATTAAAAAAAAAACACTAAATCTAATCCTAACCCTAACCCTAGCATTAACATAAGCCTAACCCTAACACTAACACTAATCGTAACCCTAAAACCCTAACCCCAACACTAACACTAAAACTCTAGCCCTTACCCTAACACTAAATGTATACCTAAACCTAACCGAAACCCTAAAACCCTAACTCTTAAATACTTACCTGAACCCTAACCCTAACCTTGTACTAGCCTAAACCTAACCCAAGATTAAGCTCTAACCCCTAACCCTAAGCCTAAACCTAAACTGTAAACCTAACCCTAACCCCTAACCCTTAACACCTAAATGCTAACCTTAAACCTATTTCTAACCCTAACCCTAAACCTAAACCTAAGTGTAACCCTAACTCTAACCATAACCCTGACCTTAACGCTAATCCCCAAATCCTTACCCTAATCCTAAAACCTTAACCCTAACACTAAAATCCTAACCCTAAATCCCAAACTGTAAAACCCTAACCCTAAAACACTAACCCGGACACAATCCCTAACTCTAAACCTAAACCGAACCTTAACATTAACCTTAATCCTAACCCTAAAACCCTAACCTTAACCATATCCCTAAAACACTATCCCTAACCCTAACCCTTAACCCTTAACACCTAATCCCTAAATGTAAACCTAGTTCAAACCTTAACCCTAACTCTAAACCTGAAACTCTAAACCTAAACTTAACCTTAAAACCCTAACCCTAACCTTAGCTCCTAACACCTAACCCTTTACCACTAACGCTAACCCTAACCCTAAAACTCTAACCTTAACTCTAAAACTTAACCTAAACCTAACACTAAAGCTAACCCTAAATCCCTAACCATAAAACCCTAACCCTAAAACACTAACCAAGACACTATACCTAGCCTAAACCTAACCCTAACATTAACCCTAAATCTAACCCTCAAATTATAAACCCAAAACCCTAATCTTTTTTTTTTTT
>NW_022107407.1:7883-10901 GCF_000313985.2 Echinops telfairi
TTGTTTTCTCCTCCAGATTGTTCATCCAGCCTGTCCTATCCAGACATGCCTCGGCGTGGCGGGGTCAGATCAGGCGCAGTTCCCACACTGTGTCACTGGTGTTGTCCCCCTCAGGGCCATGGGCCAGTGAGGGTCATCTTGTCTCATAGTGGGGCTGGCCAGTTTAAAACCCTAATATTAACCCTAACCCTAACCCTATTCCTAAAACGCTATCCCTAACCCTAACCCTTAACACCTAAGCCCTAAACGTAAACCTAATTCAAACCTTAACCTAATCCTAACCCTAAAACCCTAAACCTAACCCTCCCTAGCTCCTAACGTCTAACCGCTGACCCCTAACGCTAAGCCTAACCCTACCCCTAACCCTTATCCTAACCCTAACCGTAACACTAACCCTACAACACTTACACCCTAAAGCTAAAGCTAAACCTAACCCCAACGCTATCCCTAAAACCCTAACCCTAAATCCACACAATAACCCTACTTAAAACTAACCCTAACCCAAAACCTAATTCTAACCCTAACCTTAAACTTACCCCTAAACCTAAGCCTAACCCTAAACCTAATCCTAAAATACTAACCCTAAAATCCAAACCTTAATCATAACCATAGCTCCTATCGCCGAACCCATAAACCTAATGCTAATCCTAACCCCTATCCTAACACTAACGCTATAACACTAAACCTACACCCTGAACCTAACCCTAAAGCTAAACCTAACCCTATCCCTAACGCTATCCCTAAAACCCTAAGCCTAAATCCACACCCTAACCCTATCTAACACTAACCGTAACCCTAAAACCATAACCGTAAGCCTAGCCCTAAACAATAACCCCTAACACCAAACTCCTAACCCTAAACCCAACCCTATATCCCTAATCCTAAAACACAAACCCTAACCCTAACATTACCCCTAAACCTAAACCTAACTCTAACCCTAACCCTAAAACCTTAATCCTAACTCTAACCCTGACACTAACCGTAACCCTAAACCTAATCTTAACACTAACCCTAACCATAACCCTAAAACCCTAACCCGAATCCTAACTATAACCCTAACATTAAAACCCTAAACCCAACCCTAACACTAAACCTAACCCTAATCCTAACACTGTAACTCTAAAACCCTAACCGTACCCTCTAATCCTAAATCTAACTCTAATCCCAACCCTAAACGTAAACCTAACCTTAAACCTAAACCTAAAACCTTAAGCCTAACCCTAACCGTTATGCCAACCTTAACCCTAACACAAACTCTACAACCCTAACTCTAAAACCCTAAACCCAACTCCAACCCTAAACCTAACCCTAAAACCTTAACCCGAACCCTAAACCTTAACCTAACCCTAACCCGAAAATCCTAAGCCTAACCCTGACCTGAAAATTAAAACCCTAATGCTAATACCTTAACCATAGCCCTAACCCTAACACGGACCGTAAATCCCTAACCCTAAAACCCTAACTTTAAACCTAACCCTAACATTAACATTAACCTAACGCTAACCCTAACATGAACACTAACACTTACCCTAACTGTAACCCTAAAGCCCTAAGCCTAACCCATACACTAAAACTCTAGCCTGAAAACTATAACCCTAACCCTAACCCCAAACCTAATTCTAACCCTAAACTTAACCTTACCCCTAACCCTAAGTCTAACCCTAAACCTAATCCTAAAATACTAACACCAAAATACTAACCTTAACTGTAACTGTAACTCCTAACACCTAACCCCTAACACTAACCCTAACCCTTATTCTAACCCTAAACCTCACACTAACCCTACAACACTAACCCTACACCTTAAACCTAAACCTAAAGCTAAACCTAACCCTAACCTAAAGTTAAACCTAACCTTAACTATAACGCTATCCCTAAAAGCCTAACCCTAAATCCACACCCTAACCCTACCTAACACTAACCCTAACCCTAAAACCTTAACCCTAACCATAAGTCTAACCCTAAACAATAACCCCTAACACCGAACTCCTAACCCTAAACCTAATCCTATATCCCTAATCCTAAAACCCAAACCTGAACTCTAACCCTAGCATTAACCCTAAACCTAACCCTAACTCTAAACCTAACCCTAAAACCCTAACCTTAACCCTAATTCTAAAACCCTAACCCTAAACCTAATCTTAACACTAACCCTAACTGTAACCCTAAAACCCTTAACGTAAAACCCTAGCCCTATTCCTAACTCAAACCCTAACCCTATTATAAAAACCCAAACCCTAATCCTAACACTAACAATAACCTTAACCTCTAATCCGAAACCTAACTATAATCCTAACCCTAACCCTAACCTTAAACTTAACCCTAACCCTAATCCTAACACTAACAATAACCTTAACCTCTAATCCGAAACCTAATTATAATCCTAACCCTAAACCTAACCCCAAACTTAAACTTAACCCTAACCCTAATCCTGACGGTAACCCTAATCCTAACACTAAAACCCTAACCCTAAAACCCTTACACTCACTGTAACCCTAGACCTAATCCTAATCCTAACCCTGACCATAAACCTAATCCGAAACCTAAAAGAAACATTAAACCTAAACCTAATCATAAACCTAACCCTAACCCTAACACTAAAAATCTAAACTTAAAACTCTAACCCTAAATTTAACCCTAAAACCCTAAGCCTAACTGTAAACCTAAAACCCTAACCCTAAACGTAAACCAAACCCTGACACTAATCTTAAGACCCTAACCCTAACCCTAAAACTAAAATCCTAACCTGAGTTAGTTTACTGTGTCATCCTGGCCGATAAACTCATGTGGGATAATTGAAGGGTGGAGAGATAAATGACTCAGTGAGCCTCACCTTTAGAGATCTCAGGTCTCTTGCTTTTTGATGGTCGGACCAGGGTGCAGCTACCTTAGCAGTTCCCAGCTTCAACTTGGAAAGCTGACTTCCTGCAAGCCATCCACAAGGAGGAGCCACATGGACCTACCCCGATGCAGCCCTGGGTGCTGGAGCATCCATGTGGAGACCCCTGCCAGGGCTGA
>NW_022107407.1:11063-34711 GCF_000313985.2 Echinops telfairi
CCTTTATATAAAACTCTCTCTTTTACATGAGTTTCTGTGGATTTGTTTCTCCAAAGAACCCAGACTAATACATAGCCCTAAAACCTTAACATTAATGCTAACCCTAAAAATAACACTAAATCTCTAACTCTAAAACACTAACCCTAACCCTAAACCTAATCCTAACCCTAACATTAACCTAAACCAAAGCCTAACACAAACCCCAATTGTAACCCTAAAACCCTAAACCTAGCACTAACACTAAAACTCTAACCCTAAAACTTTAATCCTTACCCTAATTCTAAATGTATACCTAGCCCCAAAACCCTAACCCTAATGGTAACACTAAAATTCTAACCTTAAACTCTAACCTTTACCCTAATTCTAAACGTATACCTAACCCTAACCCTAACTGTAAAACTAAAACCCGAACCCGAACCCTTTTCCTAATCGAAACCCTAACACCAAAACCATAACCCTAATCCTGGCTCTAACCCTAAACCTCCCCAAAGCTTAAGCCCTAACCCCTAACCCTAAGCCTAACCCTAAACCGTAACCAAAATCATAAACCTAACCCTAACCCTCAACTCTTTCTTTACACCTAACCTCTAATCCTCAAACTAACTCTAACCCTAACCCTTAAACCCTAACCCTAACCTTATAACCCTAGCACTAACTGAAATCTAGACATAATCTTAACACTAACCTTAACCATAACCCTAAAACCTTTAACCTAAAACCCTAACCTTAACCCTATTCCTAACTCTAACCCTAACCCTAACATTAAAATCCTAAACCTAACTCTAACCATAACCCTAATCCTAAAACTAAAACCCTAACCGTAACTTCTAATCCTAAATCTAACTCCAATCCTAACCCTAAACATAAAACTAACCCTAAGCCTAAACCTAAAACATTTAGCTTAAGGCTAACCCGAAACCTAATCCTAACTCTAACATTAACCTAACCCTAACACTAACACTTACCCTAACCGTAACCCTAAACCCCTAATCCTAACCCTAACACTAAAACTCTACCACTAACCGCAAACCTAATTCTAACCCTAACCTTAAACTTACCCCTAAACCTAAGCTTAACCCTAAACCTAGTCCTAAAATCCTAACCCTAACCGTAACCATAGCTCCTAATGCCTAACCCCTAACGCTAACCCTAACAAACCTGAACCCTAACCGTAACACTTATCCTAACCCTAACACTAACCCTACAACACTAAACCTACACCCTAAACCTAAAATCCTAAACCTAGACCTAAAGCCAAACCTAACCCTAACGCTATCCCTAAAACCCTAACCCTAAACCCACACCCTAACCCTACCTAACACTAACCCTAACCCTAAAACTCTAACCCTAACCGTAAGCCTAACCCTAATGCTAACCCTAAACAATAACTCCTAACACCGAACTCCTAACCCTAAACCTATATCCCTAATCCTGAAATCCAAACCCTAACCCTAACATTAACCCTAAACCTAAAACTACCTCTAAACCTAACGCTAAAACCCTAACACTAACCGTAACCTAAACCTAATCTTAACACTAACCCTAATGATAACCCTAAAGCCCTTACCCTAAAACCTAACCCTAACCCTAACCCTAACCCTAACATTAAAACCCTAAACATAACTCTAACCCTAACCGTAAACTTCTAATCCTGAACCTAACTCTAATCCTAACCCTAAACATGAACCTAACCCTAAACCTAAAACTAAAACCTTAAGCCTAAACCTAACCCTTATGCAAACCTTAACCCTAACACGAACACTACAACCCTAACCCTAAAACCCTAACCCTAAACCTAAACCTAAAGCTAACTGTAACCTGAAACCCTAACCCTAAAACTGACACTAAAGCCCTAACCCTGAAACCCTAACCATAACCATAACCCTAACCTTAACATTAACCTAAAGCTAACCCTAAATATAACGCTAATCCTAACCCTAAAATGCTTACCCTGAAACCCTAAACCTAACTTTAACCCTTTTCCTAACTTTAAACCTAACCCTAACATTAAAACCCTAACCCTAACCCTAAACCAGCCATAAACCTAACCCGAATCCTAACACTAAGCTTAACCCCTAACTCCTAACCCTAACTCTAACACAAAAGAGTAAACCTAACCATAACCCTAAAACTTTAACCCTAACACTATCGCTAAAACTGTAACGCTAAAACCCTAACTATAATCCAAACACTAACCCTAACCATAACCCTATCACTTAATCCCTGACTCTGACCTAAACCTCAGTCTCACCCTAACCCTAACCCTAATCCCTAATCCTAACGCTAGCCTTAAAACCCTAACTCTAGCCCTAAAACCCTAACCCTGACCCTAATACTTACACTAACCTTAACACTAAACTTAATCCTAACCTTAGCCTTGAGCCTAACACTCTAACCCTAACCCTAATACACTTACCATAACCCTAGCACTAGCCCTAACCCTAACCCTCACCTGTAACCTCTAATGCCTAACCCTAACCGTTACCATAACACTAACCCTAACACTAACACTGCAACTTAACCCTACACACCTAACCCTAAAATCCTAATCTTAATCCTAACTCTAACCCTAACCCTAAACCTATCCCTATCCCTAATCCTAACCCTAACATTAACCCTAAACCTAACTCTCATCCTAAACATAACCATAAAACCCTAACTTTAATCCTAAACTTAACTCTAAAGCTCTAACCATAAAACCCTAAACATAACCCTAATCCTAGCCTTAACCGCATCTGTGACCCTGAATCTATAACCTTAAAACCCTAACTCTAACCCTTACCGTAAACCTAAACTTATTCCTGCCACAAACACTAACACTAAAACCCTAGCCCTGAACCTAAACCAAAGACTAAGCCTAACCTCTAATACTTAACTCTAACCCTAACCCCAAAATCCTAAACCTAACTCTAAAACTAACCCTAATCCTAACCCTAACCCAACCCTAGCGCCAACGCTAAAACATAGCCCTAATACACTAACACTACGCTAACACTAAACCCTAACCCCTAACTTGTAACACAACACCTAATGCCTAACCTTAACCCTAACTTTAAAACCCTAAACTTAACCCTTATCCTAACACTAACCTTAAACCCTAACCATAAAATCCTAAGCCTAAACCGACCCCAAACCTTAGCCCTATCCCTAACTCTAACCCTAACCTTAACATTAACCTAACCCTAACCCTAACACTGACACTTATCCTAACCATAACCCTAAACTCCTAACCTAACCCTAACCCTAATCCTAAACCTAATTCTAACCCTAACCTTAAATTTACCCCTAAACCTAAGCCTAAACCTAAACCTAATCCTAAAATACTAACCCTGAAATCCTAACCCTAACCATAACCATAGTTCCTAACGCCTAATCCCTAACTCCTAACGCTAATCCTAGCCCTTATCCTAACCCTACCCTCACACTAACCCTACAACACTAAACCTATACACTAAACCTAAAACCCTAAAGCTAAACCTAACCCCAACACTTTCCCTAAAACCCTAACCCTAAATCCACATCCTAACCTTACCTAACACTAACCCTAACCCTAAAAACTTAACCTTAACCGTAAGCCTAACCCTAATGCTAATGCTAAACAATAACCCTTAATACCGAACTCCTAACCCTAAACCTAGCCCTATATCCCTAATTCTAAAACCCAAACCCTAAACCTAACTCTAACCCTAACCCTAAAACTAACCGTAACCCTAAACCTAATCTTAACACTAACTCTAACCGTAACCCTAAAACACTTAACCTAAAACCTTAACCCTAACCCTATTCCTAACTCTAACCCTAACATTAAAACCCTAGCTCTAACACTAACCCTAGTCCTAAATCCCTAACCCTAAAACCCTAACCGTAACCTCTAATCCTAACCCTAACCATAAACCTAAACCTAAAACCTTAAGCCTAACCCTAACCCTAAGCCTTATGCAAACCTTAACCCTAACACAAACACTACAACCCTAACCCTAAAACCTAACCCCAACCCTAACACTAAAACTCACCCTAAGCCTAACCCTAACCATAAACCTAACCTTAACACTGATCCTAAATCCCTAACGCTAAAACCCTAACCCTAATCTTAACATTAACCTAAACCTACCCTAACCCTAACCTTAAAACCCTAACCCTGAAACCCTAAATATAATGCTAACCCTAGTCATTTTCCTAACTCTAACCCTAACATCAAAACCCTAAACCAGCCATAAACCTAACCCTAATCCTAACTCTAAGCTTAACCCCTAACCCTAACACAAAAACCTAAACCTAACCATAACCTTAAAACCTTAACCCTAAAACTGCAACTCTAAAAGCCTAACCATAATCCAAACACTAACCCTAAACATAACCCTATCCCTTTATCCCAGACTCTAAACCTAAACCTCACCCTCACCCTAACCCTAACCCTAACTTTAATCCCAAAACTCTAACCCTAACTCTAGCCCTAAAACGCTAACCCTAACCTTAAAACTTACCCTAACATTAACACTAAATTTAATCCTAACCTTAGCCTTATGCCTAATACTCTAACCCTAATCCTAACCGTAACCCTAAAACACCAGCCCTAATACACTTACTGAAACCCTAGCAATAACCATAACCCTAACCCCTAACCCTTAATGCCTAACCCTAACCTTTACCATAACACCAACACTAACACTAACACTGCAAACTAAACCGAACAACCGTAACTCTAAACCTAAACCTAATCCTAACCCTAAAACCCTATCCCTAAAACTAAACATATCCCTAATCCTAACCCTAACATTAACCCTAAATCTAATTCTCACTGTAACCATAACCATAAACCCCTAACTTTAAGGCTAAACTTAACTCTAAAACCTTAACCCTAAAACCTTAAACTTAACCCTAACTGTATTCATGACCCTAAATCCATCACCCTAAAACTGTAACACTAACCCTTACCCTAAACCTAAACTTATTCTTAACACTAACACTAAAATCCTAACCCTAAACCTAACCCTAGGACTAACCCTAACCGTAACCCTAAGCCCAGCCTCTAATACATAACCCTAACCCTAACCCAAAAACCCTAGCCCTAATGCTAAAAGTAATCCTAATCCTAACCCTAACCCAACCCTAATGCAAACATTAAAACCTAACACTAATACACTAACTAATACACTAACCCTAACCCTAGCACTAAACTCTAACCCCTAACTTCTTACACAAGCCCTAACACCTAATCCTAACCTTAACTTCAAAACCCTAAACTTAACCCTTATCCTAACACTAACCTTAAATGTAAAACCCTAACCCTAAACCTAACTCAAAACCTAATGATAACCCTAACCGTACCCTAACGCTAACAGTAAAAACCTTAGGCCTAATACCCTAACCCTATAACCTTGACCCTAACCCTAAAACCCTCACCCTAAAATCCTAACCCTAGCCCTGACCCTAACCCCCAAACCCTAACACTATAGCCCTAACCCTTACCTTAACCCAAACCGTAACCCTAACCCAAAACCTAACCTTTAAACCCTAACCCTAAACGTAATCCCATTCCTAACCCTAACCCTTACCTTAACCTTAAAACTGTAATGCTAAAGCCCTAACCCTAACCCTAACACTAACACTAACCCAAACCATGACCCTAAAACCCTAACCCTAACGCTAACAAAAATCCTAACCATAAACCTAAAACCCTAATGCTAACACTTACCCTAACCCTATCTTAAACCTAACCCTATCACTAACCCTAACATTTACCCTAAAATTAATACTAACCCTAACCTTAACCCTAAAACACGAACTGTAACCCTAACACTAAAATCCTAAACCTTAACCCCTAGCCCTAACCCTAAACCTACCCCAACACTAACACTAAAACCCTAACCCTAACCTTAAAACTAATCTAACACTAATGCTAAGCCTAAGCCCTAACAGCTAACCGCTAACCCCTAAACCTAAACCTAACTCTAACCCTAACCCTAAAACTAAAACTAATCCTAACCCTAACACTAAAGCTAACCCTATAACCGTAATCCTATATCCCTAATCATAAAACCCTAACCCTAAAATATTAACCCTGATGCTAACTCTAACCCTAAACCTAACATTAACCCTAATCCTAACCCTAAAACCCTAACCTTAACTCTAACCCTAACCTTATCCCTAAAACGCTACCCCTAACCCTAACTCTTAACCCTTAACACCTAACTCCTAAACGTAAACCGAATTCAAACCCTAAACCTAACCCTAAAACCCTAACCCTAGTTCCTAACGCCTAACCCCTTACCCCTAACGCTAACCCTAACCCTAACCCTTATCCTAACCCTAACCCTAACCCTAATACTAACCCTACAACACTAAACCTACACCCTAAACCTAAAACCCCAAACCTAACCCTAACACTATCCCTAAAACTCTAAACCTAAATCCACACGCTAACCCTACCTAAAACTAACTCTTAACCCTAAACCCTAACCCTAACCGTAAGCCTAACCCTAATGCTAACCCTAAACAATAACCACTAACACCGAACTCCTAACCCTAAACCTAACCCTATATCCTTAATCCTAAAACCCAAACCCTAACCCTAACACTGACCCTAAATCCCTAACCCTAAAACCCTATCCCTAACCCTAACATTAACAATAGCATAAACCTAACCCTTACACTAACACTTACGCTAACTGTAACCCTAAAACTCTAACCCTAACTTTAACCCCAAACTTAACTCTAACCCTAACCTTAACCTTACCCCAAAACTTAAGCCTAACCCTAACCGTAATCCTAAAATCCTAACCCTACTCCAGCCGTAACCCTAAATCTAAATGTAATCCTAACCCTAACATTAACACAAACCCTAACCTTAGACACTGACCCTAACATTAACCTTAAAACCCTAACCCTAAACCTAAAACCCTAACCATAAAGCCCTAACTCAAACCTTATCAGTAACCCTAAACCTAACAATAAAATCCTAACCTAACCCTAACCCTAATCCCAAACCTGTAACCCTAACTCTAGCCCTAAAACCCTAATACCTTAACCCTAACTCAAACCTTATCAGTAACCCTAAGCCTAACAATAAAATCCTAAACCTAACCCTAACCCTAATCCCAAACCTGTAACCCTAACTCTTGCCCTAAAACCCTAGTACCTTAACCTTAACCCTAAGCATTACCATAACACTAACACTGCAAACTTAACCCTACAACCCTAACCCTAAACCTGAACCTAACTCTAACCCTAAAACCCTAAACCTAAACCTAAACCTATCCCTAATCCTAACCCTACCATTAACTCTAAACCTAACTCTCACCCTAACCATAACCGTAAAACCCTAACTTTAAACCTAACCTAACTCTAAAACCTTAACCCTAAAACTAACCCTAAGCCTAAACCTAATCCTAACCCTAACCATATCCATGACCCTAAATCCATAACCCTAAAACCCTAACTCTAACCCTCACCCTAAACCTAAGCTTATTGCTAACAATAACACGAAAACTAAAATCCTAATCCTAAACCTAAACCAAATCCTAAAACTAACCCTAACCCTAAGCCTTACTTCTAATACATAGCTCTAACCCTAACCCCAAAACCCTAACTCTAAAATTAACCCTAATCCTAACCCTAACCCAACCCTAATGCTAACCCTAACGCCTAACCGTAATATGCTAACGCTAATCCTAACACTAAACCCTCACCCCTAACTTCTAATGCAACACCTAAAGCCTAACCCTAACTATAAAAGCTAAACATAATCCTTAACCTAACACTAACCTTAAACCATAACCCTAAAACCCTAACTTTAAAACCCTAACCCTAAACTTAACCCAAACCCTAACTGTAACCTTAAGACTAACCGTGCACTCATGCTAACAGTAAAACCCTAACCCTAATACCCTAATCCTAATTCTAACCCTATATTCTTAACCCTAACCCTAAAACCCTCACCATAAAGTCCTAACCCTAGCCCTGACCCTAACCGTAACCGTAACCCTAACCCTAAAGCCCTAACCCTTAGCTTAACCCCTCACTGCTCACCCTAACCCTAACCCTAAAACCCTAACCTTTATCACATAACCCCTAACCTTGAACCCAACTCTAACCCTAAACCTAAACCTAACTCTATACCTAAACCTAAGCCTAATGTTAACCCTAACCCTAATAGTTAAACTATAACTCTAAAACCCTAAACTTAACCCTAACACTAATCTATCCCTAATACCATAAATTTAAACTTAACCCTACATCTGACCTATACCCTAATCCTAAAAGGTTAAACCTAAAACCATAACCATAACCTTAACCCTAATCCTAAATCCCTAACCTAACCCTAAAACCCTATGCCTAACCCGAACATTCTAACCCTAAATCCTAACACTTACACTCAGCCTAGCCCTCTCCCTAAACCTAAAACTCACCTTATGCTTAACACCTAACCCCAATGCTAAAACCATAACCATAACAGTAACCCTAACCCTAAACCTATCCCCTAACCCTTATTACCTGACCCCTAACCCTAAAACTAACTCTAACCCTAAACCTAACCCTAACCCTAACATTAACCATAACTGGAACCCTAACCCTAACACTAACACTAAACCCTAACCCCAACTAATTCTACCCCTGACCCTAACACTAACCCTAAAACCTGAACCCTAGGGTTTGGCTGAGGGTTTGGGTCCAGGTTAGGGTGAGGGTTTTAGTGTTAGGGTTACAGTTAGGATTTAGGTTTAGATTTAGGTTTTTGGGGTTAGGGTTTTAGGATTAGGGATTTAGTGTTAGCGTTAAGGTTATTGTTAGGGTTAATTTCAGGGTTATGGTTAGGGTTTTAGTGTTAGGTTTAGGGTTTAGAGGTTAGGGCTTAGGCTGAGGTTTAGGGTTAGGATTAGAGTTAGGGTTAGGGTTTTAGGGTTAGGGATGTAGGGTTACGGTTAGTGTTAGGGTTAGGGTTAGGGTCAGGGTTAGGGTTTTAGGGTTAGCATTACAATTAGGGTTAGGGTTTGGGTTAGTGTTTTAGGCTTAGGGTTTTAGGGTTAGGATGTTACAGTTAGGGATAGTTGTACGGGTAGGGTTAGGGTTAGGGTTAGGATTTTAGTGTTAGGGTTAGGAATAGGGTTAGGTTAGGGTTTTAGAGTTAGCGTTATGGTTAGGGTTAGAGTTAGGTGTTAGCGGTTAGGGGTTATGGTGAGTGACAGGGTTAGTGCTAGTGCTAGTGTTAGGGTTTTAGGGTTAGGATTGAGGTTGGGATTACAAATAGCATAGGGTTAGGGTTAGGGTTTGGTTTTCAGAGATACATTTAGCGTTACTGTTAGGGTTAGGGCTGGGGTTAGGTGTAGGTTTAGGATTAGGGTTAGGTTTAGGGATAGGGTTAGGGTTTTAGGGTTAGGGATTTAGTGTTAGGGATTTAGGGTACGGTTAGGGTTAGAGGTAGTGTTAGTTTGAAGGGTTAAGATTAGGTTTTTAGGGTTAGCATTAGGGTTAGGGTTACGGGTTAGCAGTTAAGGCCTAGGTTGAGGGTTAGGGTTAGGGTTAGTTTTAGGGTTAGGGTTTTAGTGTTATTTTGGAGGTTAAGATAAGGGATTTAGGGTAGGGGTAGGGTTTTAGGGTTTGGTTATTAGGGTTATGTTTAGGGTTACGATTTGGGTTAGTGTTGGGGTTGGGGTTAGTTTTAGGTTAGGTTTAGGGATAGGGTTAGAGTTTTAGGGTTAGGATTATGTTTAGGGTTAGGGTTAGAGCTATGGTTAGGGTTTTAGGGCAAGGGTTTTAGGGTTTGGGTTTTAGCGTTAGTGTTAGTGTTTTAAGTATGGGGTTAGGGGTAGAAGTTAGGAGTTAGGGGTTAAGGATTATGGTTTAGGATTAGGGTTAGGGTTAGTGTTAGGGTTTCTGGGTTAAGGTTTTAGTGTTAGGGTTATGGTTAGGGTTTTAGGGTTAAGGTTAGGGTTAGGGTTACGGTTTGGGTTTTAGTGTTAGAGTTAGGGTTAGGAATAGGGTTAGGGTTAATTTTAGGGTTTTCGGGTTAGGGCTAAGGTTAGGGTTAGTATTTTAGTGTTAGTGTTTTCGGGTTAGCGTTAGGTTTAGGGTTAAGGTTAGTTTTAGGGCTAGGATTAGGGTTTTAGGATTAGTGTTAGGGTTAGGGTTAGTGGTAAGGGCTTATGCTGAGTGTTAGGGTTACAATTAGTGTTAGGGTTAGGGTTAGAATATTAGTGTTAGGGTTGTGGTTACAAAGAGGAATAGGTTATGGTGAGAATTAGGGTTAAGGTTGTGTTAGGGTTTGGTTTTACGGCTATGTTTCATCTTACCATTAGGGTTAGTGTTAGGTTTAAGGCTAGGGTTAGGTTAAGAACTAGGGTTTGGGTTTTAGGGTTAGGTTTACGGTTATGCTTAGGGTTAGGGTTAGAGTTTTAGGATTAGGGTTAGGATTAGGGTTTTAGGGTTAGTGTTAGGGGTAGGTTTATGGCCTTAAGGATAGGGTTAGGGTTATTCGTTAGGGGTTAGGGTTTATGGGTTAGAAGTGAAGTTTAGGGTTATGGTTAAGGTTAGGCTTTTAGGGTTCGGGTTTTAGGGTTAGCAATTTAGGGTTAGGGTTAGGGTTAGGTTTAGGGTGAGAGTTTTAGGGTAAGGCTATTAGGGTTACGATTTTGGGGATAGTGTTAGGGTTAGAATTAGGGCTAGGGTTTAAAGATAGTGTTAGGGTAGGGTTAGCCTTTAGGTGTTAGGGTTAAGAGTTATGGGTTAGGGCTAGGGTTAGGGTTAGTACTAGGGTTTCTGAGTTAGGGATTTAGGGTTATGGTTATGATTAGATTTAGGGTTAGGCTTTTAGGCTTGGGGCTAATGTCAGGTTTAGGGTAAGGATTAGGGTTAGTGTTTGGGTTTTAGGTATTGATCTAGGATTACGGGTTAGGGGTTAGGGCTTAGAAGTAAAGGTAGGGTAAGGTTTAAGGTTAGGGCTAAAGTTAAGGTTAGGGTTTTAGGGTTAGGATTTTAGGGCTGGCGTTCGGGTTGGGGTTAGTGTAAGTTTTAGGGTTAGGGTTAGGGTTAGGTTTTCAGTGTTAGGGTAAGGGTTTCGGTTAGAATAGGGTTAGGGTTTCGGTTAGGTTTAGGGTTTGGTTTAGAGTAAGGATAAGGGTTAGGTTTGGGTTTTAAGGATAGGTTAGCGTTAGGGGTAAGTTGTTAAGAGTTGGAGTTAGGGGTAGGGTTAAGGTTAGGGTTGGTGTTTTAGGGTTAGGCTTTTAGTGTTCGTGTTAGAGTTAAGGTTAGGTTTAAGGTTAGGGTTACCATTAGGCTTATGGTTACTGTTAAGGTTTTAGAGTTAGGCTTTTAGGGTTTGGGTTTTAGGGTTGGTGTTAAGGTTAGGGATAAGTTTAGGGTTTTAAGGATAGGGTTAGGGTTAGGCGTTCGTGTTAGGGTTTTAGTGTTGGTGTTAGGGTTCGGGTTAGGAGTAGGTTTACAGTTAGGGTTAGGGTTTTAGTGTTAGGGTTAGGTTTTGGAATAGGATTAGGGTTAGGGGTTCCTGTTTAAGGCTTAGGCTGAGTGTTATGGTTAGGGTTAGGGTTAGTGTTAGGGTTAGGGTTAGAATTTTAGTGTTAAGTTTGTGATTAGGATGAGGAATAGGCTAGAGTTAGTGTTAGGTTTCGTTTTACTTTTAGGGTTTTAAGGTTTGGTTTTTAGAGTTACATTTCGGGTTACGATTAGGGTTAAGATTAGGGTTAGGGTTAGGGTTTTAGCGTTAGGATTGGGGTTGGCGTTTTAGGGTGACAGTTTTTGGGTTAGTGTTAGGGTTAGGGTTAAATTTAGAGTTTTACCGATAGGGTTAGCGTTAGGGATAGGAATAGTCGTTAGGGTATAGGGGTTATGGGTTAGAGGTGAGGGTTGGGGTTAGTGTCAGGGTAGGGTTAGATATTTAGGGTTCGGCTTTTAGGGTTAGGGTTAGCGTTTTAGGGTTGGGGTGAAGGTTAGGTTTAGGGTAAGGATTATGGTAAGGGTTAGGGTTTTAGGGATATGGTTAGGATTAGTGGTTAGGGGTTAGGGTTTGGGTTTGGGTTTAGATGTTAGGGCTTAGGCTGAGGTTTAGGTTTAGGCTTAGGGTTAGTGTTAGGGTTTGGGTTAGTGTTTTAGGCTTAGGGTTTTAGGGTTAGTATTTAATGGTTAGCGTTTGGGTTAGGGTTAGGGATAGTTTTATGGTTAGGGTTAGGGTTAGGGTTTTAGTGTTAGGGTTAGGATTAGGAATAGGGTTGGGGTTAGGGTTAAGGTTTTAGGGTAAGGGGTTTAGGGTTACAGTTAGGGTTAGGGTTAGGTTTAGGCTTTTAGGATTAGCGTTACGGTTAGGGTTAGGGTTAGGGTTAGGGGTTAGCGGTTAGGGGTTATGGTGAGGGATAGGGTTAGTGTTAGGGTTAGGGTTTCAGATTTAGGGTTGGGGTTAGGAATAGGAATAGGATAGAGTTAGTGTTAGAGTTTCAGGGTTTGGTTTTTAGAGTTATGTTTAGCGTTACTGTTAGGGTTAGGGTTAGGGCTGGGGTTAGGTGTAGGTTTAGGTTTAGGATTAGGTTTAGGTTTAGGGATACGGTTAGGGTTTTAGGGTTAGGGTAATGTTTAGTGTTAAGGTTAGCGTTAGGGTGTTAGGGTTTGGGTTAGAGTTAGGGTGAGGGTTTTAGGGTATGGCTTTTTGGTTTAGGGTTTTAGGGTTAGTGTTAGGGTTAGGTTTAGGGATTTAAGGATAGGGATAGGGTTAAGGTTAGCCATTAGGGGTTATTGGTTAGGTGTAGTGTTAGGGTTGTGTAAGGGTTTCAGGGTTAGGGTTTTAGGATTGGGGTTAGGGTTAGGGATTTAGGTCTACCGTTAAAGTTAGTGTTAGGGGTTTAGTGTTAGGGATTTGGGGTACAGTCAAGGTTAGGGTTAGTTTGAAGGGTAAGGGTTAGGTTTTTAGGGTTAGAATTATGGTTAGGGTTTAGCGGTAGGGCTTAGGCTGAGGCTAAGAGTTAGGGTTAGTGTAAGGGGTAGGATTGGTGTTAGAGTTTTAGTGTTATGGTTGAAGTTAAGATTAGGGATAAGGTAGGGTTAGCGTTAGAGTTTTAGGGTTATATTTAGGGTTACGGTTACTCTTAGGGTTAGGTTTAGGGATAGGGTTAGGGTTTTAGGGTTAGGATTATGTTTAGGGTTAGGGATAGCATTAGGGTTTTAGGCTTAGCTTTAGGGTTAGAGTTAGGTTTAGGCTGAGGATGAGGGTTTTAGGGTAAGGCTTTTAGGATTTGGGTTTGGGGGTTATTGCTAGGGTTAGGGTTAGGTTGAGGGTTTTAAGGGTAGGATTATAGTTAGGCGTTAGGAGTTAGGGGTTAAGGGTTATGGTTTAGGGTTTGTGTCAGTGTTTCAAGATCAGGGTTTTAGGGTTTCAGGGTTAGGGTTAGGGTTTGGGGGTTGGGTTAAGGTTAAGGTTGGGGATACTGTTTGGGTTAGGGTTACGGTTAGGTTTAGGGTTAGGGTTCGGTTTAGGGTTAGGGTTCGGTTTAAAATAAGGATTAGGGTTAGGATTTGGGTTTTACTGATAGGTTAGTGTTAGGGTTAAGGTGTTAGGAGTTAGTGTTAGGGCTAGGGTTAAGGTTAGCGTTATTGTTTTAGGGTTACGGTTTTAGTGTTTGGGTTAGGGTTCTTGTTAGGGTTAAGGTTAGGGTTATCATTGGAGTTATGGTTAGCTTTCAGATTTTAGAGTTAGGATTTGGGTTTTAGGGTTAGTGTTAAGGTTAGGGATAGGTTTAGAGTATTAAAGATATAGTTAGGGTTATGGTTGGACATTAGGGTTAGAGCTGGGGTTAGGAAGAGGGTTAGGGTTAAAGTTAGCTTTAGGGTTTTAGGGTTAAGGCTGGAGTTAAGGTTAGGGTTAGCTGTTAGGCCCTAGGCTGAGTTTTAGGGTTAGGATTAGTGTTAGGGTTATGGTTAGAGTATTAGTGTTAGGGTTGTAGTTAGAATGAGGAATAGAGTAGGGTGAGAATTAGGGTTAGGGTTAGTGTTAGTGTTTGAGTTTGGTTTTACAGTTACATTTTGGCTTATTACCATTAGGGTTAGTGTTAGGTTTAAGGCTAGGGTTCGGGTACGGTTTAGGGTTAGAGTTTTAGGGTTAGGTTTAGGGGTATGCTTAGGGTTAGGGTTAGTTTTAGGATTAGGGTTAGGCTTAGTTTTATGGTTTTAAGGATAGGGTTAGGGTTAGTCATTAGGGGTTAGAGGTTAGGGGTTAGAGGTGAGGGTTAGGGTTAGGGTTTTAGGGTTAGGGTTTTTGGGTTAGGTTTAGGGTTAGCATTGTAGGGTTAGGGTGAAGTTTAGGGGAAGGGTTAGGGTTAGAGTTAGAGTTAGGTTTAGTTTCCGGGTTAGAGTTAGGCTGAGGGTTAGGGTCCAGGTTATTGTGAGTGTTTTAGTGTTAGGGTTACAGTTAGGGTTAGGTTTAGATTTAGGTATTTTTGAGTTAGGGCTTTAGGTTTAGGGATTTAGGTTTAGCGTTAATGTGTGGTTAAGGTTAGTTTTAGGGTTATGGTTAGGGTTTAGTGGTATCGTTAGGGGCAGGGTTTAGAGGTTAGGGTTTAGGCTCAGGTTTAGGGTTAGGGTTAGTGTTAGGGTTTGGGTTAGCGTTTTATGCTTAGGGTTTTAGGGTTAGGATTTTATGGTTAGCGTTAGGGTATAGGGGTTAGGGATAGTTTTTCAGTTAGAGTTAGTGTTAGGATTAGGGTTAGCAATTGGGTTAGGGTTAGGGATCTAGGGTAACAGTTAGGGTTAGGGTTGGGGTTAGATTTCGGTTTAGGGTTAGGTTTAGGGATAGGGTTAGTGTTTTAGGGTTAGGATAATGTTTACGATTAGGGTTAGCGTTCAGGTTTTAGGGTTAGGGTTAGAGGTAGAGTTAGGTTTAGGATGAGTGTTTTACAGTAAGATTTAGGATTTGGGTTTTAGGGGTAATGTTAGGGTTAGGGTTAGGTTTAGGGTTTTAAGGATAGAGTTAGGGTTAGGCGTTAGGGGTTAGGGGTTAAGGGTTATGATCTAAGTATGGGTTTAGGGTTGGTGTTGGGCTTTCAGGGTTAGGATTTTAGGGTTAGGTTTAGGGTTAGGGTTTTAAGGTTAATGTTAGGGTTAGGGTTAGGTTAAGGTCTAGGGTTAGGTTTAGGGATAGGGATAGGGTTTTAAGGTTAGGATTATGTTTAGGGTTAAGGTTAGCGTTAGGGTTTTAGGGTTAGGATTAGGGTTAGAGTTAAGGTTAGATTTAGGATGAGGGTTTTAGGGTAAGGCTTTTAGGGTTTGGGTTTTAGGGTTAGTGCTATGGTTAGGGTTAAGTTTTGCGTTTTAAGGATAGGGTTAGGCTTAGGCATTGGGGTTAGGGGTTAAGGGTTGTGGTTTAGGTTTAGGGTTGGTGTTATGGTTTCAGGGTTAGGGTTTTAGGGTTAAGTTTAGGGTTAGGGTTGGAGTTTTAGGGTTAGTGTTAATGTTAGGGTTAGGATTACGGCTAGGGTTTGGGTTAGCGTTAGTTTTAGGGTTCGGTTTAAAGTAAGGATTAGGGTTAGGGTTAGGGTTTTACTGTTAGGGTTAGGGCTAGGGTTAAGGTTAAGTTTAGTGTTTAAAGGTTACGGGTTTAGTGTTCGGGTTAGAGTTATGGTTAGGGTTAAGGTTAGGTTTATCATTAGGGTTATGGTTAGGTTTAAGGTTTTAGAGTTAAGCTTTTAGGGTTTGGGTTTTGGGGTTAGTAATAAGGTTAGGGATAAAGTTTAGAGTTTTAAAGATATAGTTAGGGTTAGGGTTAGGGTTAGGATTAGGGTTAGACATTAGGGTTAGGGTTAGGGTTAGAAATAGAGTTAGGGTTAGTTTTAGGGCTTTAGGGTTAGGGTTTTAGGGTTAAGGCTAGGGTTAGTGTTAGGAATTTAGGGTTAGTGTTTTGGGTTAGCGTTAGGTGTTAGGGTTAGTTTTAGGGTTAGTGTTAGGGTTCTAGGATTAGTGTTAGGGTTAGGGTTAGAGTTAGGGTTAGGATTAGCGGTTAGGGCTTAGGCTGAGTGTTAGGGTTAGAGTGTTAGTGTTAGGGTTGTGGTTAGAATGAGAAATAGGGTAGGGTGAGAATTAGGATTAGGGTTAGTGTTAGTGTTTTAGGGTTTGGTTTTACGGTTATGTTTTGGCTTACGGTTAGGTTTAGTGTTAGGTTTAAGGCTACGGGTAAATTAAGGATTAGGAGTAGGTTTTAAGGTTAGGTTTAGAGTTACGCTTAATGTTAGGGTTAGAGTTTTAGGATTAGGGTTAGGGTTTTAGGGTTAGGCATTTAGGGTTAGTGATAGGTTTAGGGTTAGGTTTATGGTTTTAAGAATAGGGTTAGGGTTAGTCGTTAGGGGTTACAGGTTAGGGGTTAGAGGTGTGGGTTAGGGTTAGAGTTGTAGGGCTCAGGTTTTAGGGTTAGGTTTATGATTAGCAATTTAGGGTTAGGGTTAGGTTGGGTTAGAGTTAGGGTTAGGTTTAGCGTCAGAGTTTTAGGATAAGGCTTTTAGGGTTAGGATTTTAGGGATAGTATTAGGGTTAGGGCTAGGGTTTTAAAGATAGTGTTAGGGTTAGGCTTAGCCGTTTGAGGTTAGGGGTTAAGAGTTATGGGTCACGGTTGGGATTAGTGTTAGGTTTTCTGGGTTAGGGTTTTAGGGTTATCGTTATGGTTATGGTTAGTTTTAGGGTTAGGATTTTAGGGTTATGGTTATTGTTAGGGTTAGGGTTAGGGTTAGTGTTAAGTTTAGGGTTAGTGTTTGGGTTTTAGGTACAGGTTTAGGGTTAGGGGTTAAAGGTTAGGGCTTAGATGTAAAGGTAGGGTAAGGTTTAGGGTTAGCGTTAAGGTTAGGGTTAGACTTTTAGTGTTGGCGTTAGCATTGGGGTTAGGGTAAATTTTAGGTTTAGAGTTAGGTTTTAATGTTAGGGTTCGGGTTAGGGTTTGGGTTAGGTTTAAGGTTTGGTTTAGAGTAAGGATTAGGCTTAGGGTTTGGGTTTTAGGGTAGTTTAATGTTACTGGTAAGGTGTTAGGGATTGGGTTAGGTCAGGGTTAGTGTTTTAGGGTTAGGGTTATAGTGTTCGGGTTAGGGTATCGTTAGGGTTAAGTTTAGGGTTATCATTCGGGTTATGGTTATGGTTAAGGTTCTAGTGTTAGGCTTTTTGGGTTTGGGTTTTAGGGTTAGAGTTAAGGTTAGGGATAGGTTTAGGGTTTTAAGGATAGGGTTATGGTTAGGGTTAGGGTTTTATTGTTCGAGCTAGGGTTAGAGTTAGGAATAGGTTTAGGGTTAGGGTTAGTGTTTTAGTGTTAGTGTTAGGGTTAGGGTTAGGTTTAGGAATGGGGTTAGTGTTAGTTTTAGGATTCCGGTTCGGGTTTTAGGATTAGTGTTAGGGGTAGGTTTTGTGTTAGGTTTAGGGGTTAGCGTTTAGGGCTTAAGCTGAGTGTTATGGTTATGGTTAGGGTTAGAGTTTTAGTGATAGGGTTGTGGTTAGGATGAGGAATAGGGTAGGGTTAGTGTTAGGGTTTTAGGGTGTGGTTTTTAGAGTTACATTTCGGGTTATGGTTAGGTTTAGTGTTAGGGTTAAGGTTAGGGTTAGGTTTAGGTATAGGGTTACGGTTTTAGGGTTAGGTTTAGGGTTTTGCTAAGGGTTAGGGTTAAGGTTTTAGGGCTAGGGTTTTAGGGTTAGTGTTAGGGTTAAGGATAGAGTGAGTCGTTAGGGTTTACAGTTTAGGGGCTAGGGGTTAGAGGTGACGGTTAGGGTTGGTGTTAGGGTAGGGTTAGAATTTTAGGGTTCGGATTTTAGGTTTAGGGTTGATGTTAGGTTTAGAGTTAGCATTTTAGGGTTAAAGTGAAAGTTAGGGTTATGGTTAGAGTTATTGCTAGGTTTAGTGTTAGGTTTAGGGTAAGGATTGTAGTAAGGGTTAGGGTTTTAGGGATAGGGTTAGGATTAGTGGTTAGGGGTTACAGATCAGGGTTAGTGTTTGGGTTTGGGTTAGGGTTAGGGTTTTAGGGATACGTATATGGTTAGGGTTAGGGTTTTAGGGTTACAGTTTTAGGGTTAATGTTAAATTTTCGGTTAGGGTTAGGATTAGGATTACTCTTTGAGGTTAAACTTTTAGGGTTAGGATTTTAGGGTAAGTATTAGGGTTAGGGTTAGGGTTCAGTTCAGAGTTAGTTTTAGGGTTAGAGTTACCATAACGATAAGGGTCCAGGTTAGCGTGAGGGTTTTAGGGTTAGGGTTGCAGCTAGGGTTAGGTTTAGGTTTCAATTTTTCAGGTTAGGGCATTAGGGTTAGGATTTAGGGTTAGTGTTAGGGTTAGTTTTAGGGTTATGGTTAGGGATTTAGAGATAGGGTTAGGGTTTAGAGGTTAGGGCTTAGGTTGTGGTTTAGGGTTAGGTTAGTGTTGGGGTTTGGGTTAGTTTTTTTAGGATTAGCGTTTTAGAGTTAGTATTTTATGGTTAGCGTTAGGGTTAGGGTTAGGGTTAGGGATAGTTTTACGGTTAGCGTTAGAGTTTTAGTGTTAGGGTTAGATTGGGGTTAGGAATAGGGTTAGGGTTAGGGTTTTAGGGTTCGGTTAGGGTTAGGGTTAGGCTTTTAGGGTTAGTGTTACGGTTATGGTTAGGTTTAAGTGTTAGCGGTTAAGGGTTAGGTTGACGGATGGTGTTAGGATTTTAGTGTTAGGGTTGGGGTTAGGATTAGGAATAGGGCAGGGTTAGGGTTAGTGTTAAGGTTTTAGGGTTTGGTGTTTAGCGTTACTGTTTGGGTTAGGACTAGAGGTAGCTGTAGGTTTAGTTTTAGGGTTAGGTTTAGTGATAGGGTTAGGGTTTTAGGGTTAGGGTTATGTTTACGGTTAGGGTTAGCGTTAGGGTGTTAGGGTTTGGGTGAGAGTTAGGGTTAGATTTAGGGTGAGGGTTTTACGGTAAAGCTTTTAGGTTTAGTGTTTTAGGGTTAGGGTTTTAAGGATAGGGTTAGGATTAGGCATTAGGGCTAATGGGTTAGTTGTAGTGTTAGGGTTAGTGTTAGGGTTTTAGGGTTGGGGTTAGGGTTCGGGTTTGGGTTAGGGTTTAAGGTTAGGGTTAGGGTTAGGGCTAGGGTTTTAGTGTTAGGGATTTAGGGTACAGTTAAGGTTAGGAGTAAGGTTAGTTTGAAGGGTTAGGGTTAGGATTTTAGGGTTAGCATTACAGTTAGGGTTAGGGTTAGGTTTTGCGGTTAGGGCTTAGGCTGAGGGTTAGAGTCATGGTTAGCATTAGGGTTTTAGGGTTTGGGTTTTAGGACTATGTTTAGGCTTATAGTTAGGGTTAGGTTTAGGGTTGGGGTTAGTTTTAGGTTTAGGATTATGTTCAGGGTTAGATTTAGCGTTTGAGTTTTAGGGTTAGGGTTAGAGTTAGGGTTAGGTTTAGGATGAGGGTTTTAGGGTAAGGTTTTTAGGATTTGGGTTTTAGACTTAGTGTTAGATTTAGAGTTAGGTTAGGGTTTTAAGGATAGGGTTGGGGTTAGGTGTTAAGGGTTAGGGCTTAAGAGTTATGGTTTAGAATTAGGGTTGGTGTTAAGGTTTCAGGGTTAGGGTTTTAGGGCTAAGTTTAGGGTTTTAGGGTTAGGGTTAATGTTAGGGTTAGGGTTAGCATTAGTTTTAGGGTTCGGTTTAGAGTAAGGATTGGGGTTAGGGTTTGGGTTTTACTGATAGGTTAGGGGTAGGGGGAAGCGTAAGGTGACCAGATTTAAAGCGGGACACCATTGACCGTGGGGGGCGGGAGTTGTTCTTGATTTAAAATTTGGTCTATATGGACCAACTAGACCGTTCCCTAGCTTGCCATGCATTCTTTACAAAAATCGGGACTTTTGTAAAATGCCAATAATCAGGACTGTCCCGCCAAAAGTGGGATGCCTGGTCACCTTAAGAGTTAGGGTGAGGGCTAAGGTTAAGTTTAGGGTTAGTGTTTTAGAGTTACGGTTTTAGTGTTCGGGTTAAGGTTAGGGTTATAATTAGGGTTAAGGTTTTAGAGTTAGGTTTTTAGGGTTTGGGTTTAGGGGTTAGTGTTAAGGTTAGGGATAGGTTTAGAGTTTTAAAGATATAGTTAGGGTTAGGGTTAGGGTTTCAGTGTTAGGGTTAGGGTAAGGAATAGGGTTAGTGTTAGTTTTAGCGTTAGGGTTTTAGGGTTAGGGTTAGGATTTTAGAGCTAGTGTTTTAGGGTTAACATTAGGGTTAGGGTTAGTTTTAAGTTTAGGGTTATGGTTTTAGGATTAGTGTCAGGGTTAGGGTTAGGGGCTAAGGCTTAGGCTGAGTGTTAGGATTAGTGTTAGGGTTAGTGTTAGAGTATTAGTGTTAGGGTTGTGGTTAGAATGAGGTATAGGGTACGGTGAGAATTAGGGTTAGTGTTAGTGTTAGTGTTTTATGGTTTGGATTGATGGATATGTTTCGGCTTACCGTTAAGGTTAGTGTTAGGTTTAGGCTAGGGGTAGGTTAAGGATTAGGCTTAGGGTTTTAGGGTTAGGGTTCGAATTTTAGGATTAGGGCTTTAGGGTTAGGGTTTTAGGGTTAGTGGTAGGGTTAGGGTTAGTAGTTAGGGGTTAGGGGATAGAGGTGAGGGTTAGGTTTGGGGTTAGCATTTTAGGGTTAGGGTTAGAGTTAGGATTAGGTTTAGGGTGAGACTTTTAGGGTAAGGCTTTTAGGGTTAGGATTTTAGGGATAGTGTTAGTGTTAGGGATAGGGTTTTAAACAGTGTTAGAGAGAGGGTTAGCCGTTAGGTGTTAGGGGTTAAGAGTTATGGGTTAGGGTTAGGGTTAGGGTTAGTGTTAGGGTTTCTGGGTTAGGGTTTTAGGGTTATGCTTATGGTTAGGTTTAGGGTTTGGCTTTTAGGGTTAGGTTTAGTTTAAAGATTAGGGTTAATGTTTGGGCTTTTGGTATAGGTTTAGTGTTACGGGTTAGGGTTTAGGGGTAAAGGTAGGGTAAGGTTTAGGGTTAGCGTTAAGTTTAGGGTTTTAGGGTTAGGATTTTAGGGTTGACGTTAGGGTTGGGGTTAGGGTAAGTTTTATGGTTAGGGTTAGGTTTAGGTTTTTAGGGTTATGGTTACAGTTAGGAATAGGGTTAGGGTTTGGGTTAGGTTTAGTTTTAGGTTTAGCGTAAGGATTAGGGTTATTGTTTGAGTCTTAGGTGTGGGTTTAGGGTTACAGGTTACAGGTTAGGGCTTAGGGGTAAAGGTAGGGTAAGGTTTAGGGTTAGCGTTAAGGTTAGGGTTTTCGGGTTAGGATTTTAGGGTTGGCGTTAGGGTTGGGGTTGGGGTAAGTTTTCGGGTTAAGGTTAGGTTTAGGTTTTTAGTGTTAGGGCTGGGGTTACGGTTAGGAATAGGGTTAGTGTTTGGGTTTTAGGTATAGGTTTAATGTTATGGGTTAGGGCTTAGGGCTTAGGGGTAAAAGTAGAGTAAGGTTTACGGTTAGCGTTAAGGTTAGGGTTTTAGGTTTAGGATTTTAGGGTTCGCATTAGGGTTGGGGTTAGGGTAAGTTTTAGGGTTAGGGTTAGGGTTAGGTTCTTAGTGTTAGGGTTACGGGTAGGAATATGGTTAGGGTTTCGGTTTTAGGGATATGTTAGGGCTAGGGGTAAGGTGATCAGAGTTCGGGTTAGGGGTATTTTTAAGGTTATGATTAGTGTTTTAGGATTAGGGTTTTGGTGTTCAGGTTAGGGCTATGGTTAGGGTTAAGGCTAGGGTTATCATTAGGGTTAAAGTTATGGTTACGGTTTTAGAGTTAGGCTTTTAAGGTTTGAGGTTTAGAGTTAGTGTTACGGTTAGGGTTAGATTTGGGATTTTAAGGATTGGGTTAGCGTTAGGCAGTAGTGTTAGGGTTTTAGTGTTAGGATTAGGGTTATGTTTAGCAATACTGTTAGAGTTAGTGTTAGGACTGGGGTTAGGTGTAGGTTTAGGTTTAGGAATAGGGTTAGTGTTTTAGGGTTAGGGTTAGGCTTATGTTTAGGGTTAGGGTTAGCTTTAGGGTGTTAGGGTTAGGGTTAGAGTGAGGGTTAGATTTAGGGTGAGGGTTTTAGGGTTAGCATTAGGGTTAGGGTTAAGGTTAGTTTTAGGGTTGGGGTTAAGGCTAGCGGTTAGGCCTTAGGCTGAGTGTTAGGGTTAGGGTTGTGGTTAGAATGAAGAATAGAGTAGGTGAGCATTAGGGTTAGAGTTAGTGTTAATGTTTTAGGGTTTGGTTTTACGTTTATGTTTCGGGTTACAGTTCGGTTTAGTCTTAGATTTAAGGCTAAGGTTAGATTAAGGACTAGGGTTAGGGTTAGGATTTTAGGGTTAGGGTTACGCTTATGGTTGGGTTTATGGTTAGACTTTTAGGATTAGGGTTAGAGTTAGGCTTTTAGAGTTACGGTTTTAGGGTTAGTGTTAGGGGTTAGAGGTGAGGGTTGGGGTTAGGGTTTTATGGTTAGGTTAAAGGTTAGCATTTTAAGGTTAGGGTGAATGTTAGTGTTATGGTTAGGTTTAGGGTGAGAGTTTTAGGGTAAGGTTTTTAGGGTTAGGATTTAGGGATAGTGCTTGTGTTAGGGTTAGGGTTTTAAAGATAGTGATATAGTTAGGGTTAGCTGCTAGGGATTAAGAGTTATGACTTATGGTTAGGGTTAGAGTTATTGTTAGGGTTTCTGGGTTAGGGTTTTAGGATTAGTGTTATGGTTATGGTTAGGTTTAGGGTCAGGGTTTCAGGGTTAGGGTTAGGGTTAGGTTTAAGGTAAGGATTAGGGTTAGTGTTTAGGTTTTAGGTATAGGTTTAGGCTTACGGGTTACAGGTTATGATTTAGGGCTAAAGGTAGGGTAAGGTTTAGGGTTAGGGTTAAGATTAGGGTTTTAGGGTTAAGATTTTAGGGTTGGTGTTAGGGTTAGTTTTAGGGTTAGGTTAAGGTTTTTAGTGCTAGATTTAGGGTTAAAGTTAGGAATAGGGTTATGGTTTGGGTTAGGTTTAGGTTTAGGGTAAGGATTAGGGTTAGTGTTTAGGCTTTAGGTATAGGTTTAGGGTGACGGGTAACAGGTTAGGGTTTAGGAATAAAGGTAGGGTAAGTTTTGGGTTAGTGTTAAGATTAGGGTATTAGGGTTGGTGTCAGGGTTAGTTTTAGGGTTAGGTTAAGGTTATTAGGGTTAGATTTAGGGTTACAGTTAGGAATAGGGTTAGGGTTTGGGTTAGGTTTAGAGTTTGGTTTAGAGTTAGGATTAGGGTTAGCATTTGGGTTTTAGGGATAGGTTAGGATTAGGGTTAAGTTGTTCAGAGTTGGGTTAGGGGTAGGGTTAAGGTTAGGGTTAGTGTTTTAGGATTAGGGTTTTAGTGTTCAGGTTAGGGTTATGGTTAGGGTTAAGGTGAGGGTTATTATTAGGGTTATGGTTATAGTTAAGGTTTTAGAGTTAGACTTTTAGGGTTAGTGTTAAGGTTAGGGATAGGTTTAGAGTTTTAAAGATAGGGTTAGGGTTAGGCAGTAGCATTGGGGTTTTAGTGTTAGGGTTAGGGTTAGGAATAGGTTTAGGGTTAGGGTTTTAGTGTTAGGGTTAGGGTTAAGTTTAGGGATACAGGGAACCCTCGCCACTTCGCGCTTCGACTTCCGCGGCTTCACTCTATCACGGTTGGTTTTTGTGTAGCAGCGCATGCTCTGTCATTACTGCCACTGATTGGCTCATACTGTACACGCTTGATGC
>NW_022107407.1:34811-45885 GCF_000313985.2 Echinops telfairi
CTCTATGCTCTAACTACGAAAATATTTGATTTACAAATAAGGAATCCTACTTCGCGGAATTTCATTTATCAGGGTAGGGTCTAGAACTGATTAACCGCGATAAACGAGGGTTCACTGTAGGGTTAGGGTTAGTTTTAGGGTTAGGTTTTTCATGTTATGGTTAGGCTTAGGAATAGGGTTAGGATTTTAGGGTTAGAGTTTTTAGGTTATCATTAGGGTTAGGGTTAGGGTGAGTTTTAGGGTTAGGGTTTTAGGATTAGTGTTAGGGTTAGCTTTAGTGTTAGGTTAGGGGTTAGCGTTTAGGGCTTAGGCTGAGTGTTATGGTTAGGGTTAGTGTTAGTGCTAGGGTTAGGGTTAGAGTTTTAATGTTAGGGTTGTGGTTAGGCTAAGGAATAGGGTAGGGTTAGTATTAGCGGTAGTGTTATTGTTAGGTTTTTAAGGTTTAGTTTTTATAGTTACATTTTGGGTTATGGTTAAGGTTTGTGTTAGGGTTAAGGTTAGGGTTAGGGTTTTAGGGTTAGGTTTAGGGTTACACTAAGGGTTAGGGTTTTAGGGTTTGAGTTGGGGTTAGGGTTTTATGGTTATTGTTAGGGTTAGGGTTAAGTTTAGCGTTTTATGGATAGGGTTAGGTATAGGGTTGGTCGTTAGGGTTTAGGGGTTAGGGGTGAGAAGTGAGGGTCTGGTTAGTGTTAGGGTGGGGTTAGAATTTTAGGGTTTGGGTTTTAGGGTTAGAATTAGCATTAGGTTTAGAGTTAGCGTTTTAGGGTTAGGGTGAAAGTTAGGGTTTAGGGTTAGGGATAGGGTTAGGTCTAGGTTTAGGTTTAGTGTAAGGATTGTGGTAAGCTTTAGGGTTTTAGGGATATGGTTAGGATCAGTGGTTAAGGGTTACGGATCAGGGTTAGGGTTAGGGTTTTAGGAATAGGGGTAGGGTTAGGGTTAGGGTTTTAGGATTACAGTTTTGGGGTTAGTGTTAAGGTTTGGGTTAGGGTTAGGATTAGGTTTAATATTTGAGGGTTAGGATTTTGGGATAAGCATTGGGATTAGGATTAGGGTTAGTTTTAGGGTTAGGGTTAGGCTGAGGCTGAGGGTCCAGATTAGGGTGAGGGTTTTTGTGTTAGGGTTACAGTTAGGGTTAGGTTGATTTAGGTTTTCTGGGTTAGGGCTTCAGGGTTAGCATTAAAGTTAGTTTTAGGGTTATGGTTAGCGCTTTGGTGTTAGTGTTAGGGTTAGGATTAGAGGTTAGAGCTTTAGCTGAAGTTTAAGGATAGGGTTAGTGTTAGGGTTAGGGTTAGTGTTTTAAGCCTAGTGTTTTAGGGTTAGGAATTTACAGTTAGTGTTAGGATTAGGGTTAAGGTTAGTTTCAGGGTTGGGATTTTAGTGTTAGGGTTCGGATTAGGTTTAAGAATAGGGGTAGGGTTAGGGTTTTAGGGTTAGGTGTTTAGGCTTACGGTTACGGTTAGGGTTACGGTTGCTTTAGGGTTAGGGTTAGGGTTAGGGTTAGGGTTAAGGTTACGGTTAGAGTTAGGGTTAGGTTTAGGGTTAGGTTAAGGTAAGGATTATGCTTACGATTTGGGTTTTAGGGATAGGGTTAGGGTTTGGGGTTAGGGATAAGGGTTTCAGCTGAGGGTTAGGGTTAGGGTAGTGTTAGTGTTATGATTAGGGTTAGGGTTTTAGTGTTAGGATTGGGGTTAGGATTAGGAATAGGGTAGGGTTTGGATTAGATTTAGGGTTTTAGAGTTTGGTTTCTAGTGTTATGTTTGGGGTGAAGGTTAGGGTTAGAATTGGGGTAGGGTTAGGGTTAGGTTTAGGGATAGGGTTGGAGTTTTAGGGTTAGGGTTATTGTTATATTTAGGGTTAGGGTTAGGGTTAGAGTTGGAGTTAGGTTTAGGGTGAGGGTGAGGGTTTTAATGAAAGGTTTTTAGGGTTAGTGTTAGGGTTAGATTTAGGTTTAGGGTTTTAAGGATAGGGTTAAGGTTTTGGTTAGGCATTATGGGTTATGGGTTAGCGGTTGGGTTTAGGGTTAGTGTTAGGGTTTTAGGGTTAGGGTTTTAGGGTTAGGTTTAGCGTTGGGGTAGGTTTAGTGTTAGGGTTTTAGGGTTAGGGTTAAGGTTAGGATTAGGGTTAGATCTAGTGTTAAGTTTCAGATAAGGATTAGGGTTAGGATTTGCGTTTTAGGTATAGAGCTAGGGTTACGGGTTAGGGGTTTGAGGTTCAGAATAGGGTTGGGTTAAGGTTAGAGTTAAGGTTAGTGTTTTAAGGTTAGGGTTTTAGGATTAGGGTTTTTGGGTTGGCTTTAGGGTTAGCATTAGTTTTAGGGTTAGTATTAGGGTTAGGGTTTTAGTGGTAGGGTTAGGATTATGGTTAGTTTTAGGGTTAGGGTTAGGTTTAGGATTAGGTTTAGAGGAAGGATTAGGGTTAGGGTTTGGGTTTTAGGGATAGGTTAGGGTTAGGGGTAAGGTGTTAGGTGTTAGGCTTAGGGCTAGGGTTACGGTTAGGGTTAGGGGTAAGGTGTTAGGTGTTAGGCTTAGGGCTAGGGTTACGGTTAGGGTTAGGGTTTTAGTGTTCTGGTTCGGGTTATGGTTAGGGTTATCATTAGGCTTATGGTTTGGGTTAAGGTTTTAGAGTTTAGCTTTAGGGTTTGGGTTTTAGGGTTGTGTTATGGTTAGAGATAGGTTTTAGGGTTTTAAAGATAGAATTAGGGTTAGCGTTAGGGTTAGGGTTATGGATTTAGTGTTAGGGTTACGGTTAAGGTTAGGAATAGGGTTAGGGTTTTAGTGTTAGGGTTATGGCTACAGTTAGGAATGAGGTTAGGGTTAGTTTTAGGGTTTTAGGATTAAAGTTTTAGGGTTAGGGTTCAGGTTCGGGTTTTAGTGTTAGGGTTTTAGGGTTAGCGTTTGGGTTATGGTTAGTTTTAGGGTTGGCGTTAGGGTTTTAGGATCAGTGTTAGGGTTAAGGGTTAGGGCTTAGGTTGAGTGTTAGGGTTTTATGGTTTGGTTTTTAGGGTTACGTTTAGGGTTAGGGTTAAGAATAGGATTAGGTTTATGATTAGGGTTAGGGTTAGCTTTAGGGTCAAGCTTAGAGTTAGGGTTAGTGTTAGCGTTTTAGGATTAGGGTTAGGTTTAGGGTTGGGGTTTTAGGGTTAGGCTTTTAGAGTAAGGCTTTTAGGGTTAGGGTTTTAAGGATAGGGTTAGGGTTAGGGTTAGTCATTAGCGGTTAGGGATAGTGGTTACGCTTAGGGGTAAGGGTTAGGGTTAGGGTTAGTGTTAGGGTTAGCATAAAGATTTTAGAGATCAGGTTTTAGGGTTAGTGTTAGAGTTAGCATTTTAGGGTTAGGGTGAAGGTTAGGGTTAGGGTTAGTGTTAGGCTTATGGTTAGAAGTAGGTTTAGGGTTAGGTTTTAGGGATAGGGTTGGTGATCAGGGTTAGTGTTTGGGTTAGAGTTAGGGTTAGGGTTTTAGGAATAGAGTTATAGTTAGGATTCGTGCTAGCATTAGGGTTCAGTTTTTAGGGTTACAGTTTTAGGGTTAGGGTTAGGGTTAAGTATTGGGTTAGGGTTAGGGTTAGTGTTTTAGGGCTAGGATTTTTGAGTTAGCGTTATGGTTAGGGTTAGGTTTATGTTGAGGCTTTTAGGGTTAGGGTTTTAGGGTTAGGCATTTAGGGTTAAGCGTTAGGGTTATGATTAGGGTAAGCTTTAGGGTTAAGCTTAGGGTTTTAGGGTTAGGGTTAGGCTTAGATTTAGGTTTTTAGGGTTATGGATTTAGGATTAGCATTAGGGTATGGTTAGATTTTGTTTTAGGTTTATGGTTAAGGTTTTATGGTTGGGGTTAGGGTTAAGGGTTAGGCTTAGGTTTTGAGGTTTAGGGTTTTAAGTTTAAGGATTTAGGGCTAGCATTAGGGTTAGGCTTAGTTTTAGGCTTATGGTTAGGGTTTTAGTGTTAGGGTTAGGGCTTAGGTTGAGGTTTAGGGTTAGGGTTAGTGTTTTATGCTTAGGGATTTAGTATTAGGGTTGTAGGGTAAGCGTTAGGCTTAGAGTTAAGTTTAGTTTTAGGGTTAGGGTTAGGGTTTTATTGTTTGGATTAGGATTAGGGTTAGGAATAGCGTTAGGGTTAGGGTTTGGTTAGGGTTTAGGGTTAGGGATTTAGGGTTAGGGTTAGGGTTAATTTTAGGGTTAGGGTTAGGGTTTTAGGGTAGTGTTACTGTTCAGATTAGAGTTAGGAGTTAACGGTTAGGGTTTATGCTGAGGATTAGGGTTAGGTTTAGTGTTAGTGTTAGGGTTAGGTTTAGGGTTTTACTGCTAGGGTTGGGGTTAGGATTAGGAATAATGTTAGGGTTATGGTTAGGGTTAGAGTTAGAGTTAGGGTCAGGTTTAGGGTGAGGGTTTCAGGGTAAGACTTTTAGGGTTAGGGTTTTAGGGTTCATGTTAGGGTTAGGGTTTTAAGTATAGTGTTAGGGTTAGGCGTTGGGGGTTAGAGGTTAAGGCTTATGGGATATGGGTTAGGATTTAGGCTTAGGGTTAGTTTTAGGGTTGGTGTTAGGGTTTCAGGTTTAGGGTTAGGTTTATGGTTATGGTTTTAGGGTTAGGGTTAGGGTTAATGTTAAGTTTAGGTTTAGTGTTAGGTTTAGGGTAAGGATTAGGGCTAGCGTTTGGGCTTTAGGTATAGGGTTAGGGTTAGGGGTTAGGGTTTAGATGTAGGTGTCGAGTTAGGCTTAGGGTTCAGGTTAAGGTTAGGGCTTTAGGGTTAGGATTTTAGGGTTGGTGTTAGGGTTGGCACTTTAGTGTTAGGGTTCGGATTATGGTTAGGGATAGGGGTAGGTTTAGAGTAAGGATTAGAGTTAGGGTTTGGGTTTTAGGGATAGGTTAGGGTTAGGAGTAAGGTTTTAGGAGTTAGGGTGGAGACTAGGGTTAGGGTTAGGATTTTAGTGTCAACGTTACTGTTAGGATTAGGGCTTAGCAGTTAGGGTTTGGGCTGAGTGTTAGGGTTAGGGTTAGTGTTAGTTTTAGGGGTGTGGCTAGGGTGAGGAATAGGTTAGGGTTAATGTTAGGGTTTTGGAGTTTGGTTTTCAGGGTTGCATTTAGGGTTACGGTTAGGGTTAAGGTTAGGGTTAGTTTTATGGTTAGGGTTTTAAGGTTAGATTTAGGGTTACGCTTGGGTTAGAATTAGCGTTAGGGTTTTAGGGTTAGGGTTACGTTTAGGGTTAGGGTTTTAGAGTTAGCCTTTTACGGTTAGGGTTTTATGGTTAGGGTTAGATTTAGTGTTTTAAGGATAGGATTATGGTTAGGGTTTTAAGGATAGGGTTAGGGTTAGTCGTTAGGGGTTAGGGGTTAGGGAGTTGGGGGTAAGGGTTAGGGTTATTGTTAGGGTTAGTGTTTGTGTTTTAGGGTTAGGGCTAAGTTTAGGGTTAGCATTTTAGGGTTAGGGTGAAGGTTAGGGTTAAGGTTAAGTTTAGTGAGGTTTAGGGCAAGATTAGGGTTATGGTTAGGGTTTTAGGGATAGGGTTAGTGTTAGGGGTTAGAGGTTAGGGATCAGGGTTAGGGTTTAGGTTAGGGTTATGGTTTTAGGGATAGGGTTATGGTTAGGGTTAGTGTTACAGTTTTAGGATTAGCATTAGGGTTAAGGTTTGGGTTAAGGTTAGGGTTAGGATTAGTGTTTTATGGTTAAGGTTTTAAGATTAAGTGTTTAGGCTAAGCATTCGGGTTAAGATTTGGGTTAGGATGAGGGTTTTAGTGTTACAGTTACGGTTAGGGTTAGGAATAGGGTTAGATTTAGGCAGGGGTAGGTTTAGGTTTAGGTTTTTAGGGTTAGGGATTTAGGGTTGGTGTTAGGGTTATGGTTATGGTTTTAGTGTTAGGGTTAAGATTAGGGTTAGGAATAGGGCTAGGATTACAGTTAGGGTTAGGTTTAAGGTATTAGGGTTAGGGATTTAGGGTTTTGGTTAGGGTTAGGGTTAATTTTAGGGTTAGGGCTAGGGTTTTAGGTTTAGCGTTATGGTTAGGTTTAGGATTAGGGGTTGGCGGTTAGGGCTTAGGCTGAGGGTTAGGGTTAGTGTTCATGTTAGGGTTAGGGCTGTGGTTTTAGTGTTGGGGTTGGGCTTAGGATTAGGAATAGGGTAGGGTTAGGGTTAGGGTTTTAGCGTTTGGTTTTTAGGGTTATGTTTAAGGTTCGGTTAGGGTTAGGGTTAAGATTAGGGTTGGGGTTAGGTTTAGGTTTAGTGTTAAGTTTAGGAATAGGGTCAAGGTTTTGGGGTTACATTTAGTGTTAGGGTTTGCGTTAGGGTTTTAGGGTTAGGGTTAGAGTTAGGGTTAGGTTTAAGGTGAGGGTTGCAGCATAAGGCTTTTAGGGTTAGTGTTAGGTTATGGTTAGGTTTGGGATTTTAAGGATAGGGTTAGGGTTAGGCATTAGGGGTTAGGGTTAAGGGTTATGGATTAGGCTTAGTGTTAGGGTTAGTGTTAGTGTTTCAGGGTTGGGGTTTTAGGATTAGGGTTAGAGTTTTAGTTAAGGTTAGGGTTAGGGTTAGTGTTAAGTTTAGGGTAAGGATTATGGTTAGGGTTTGGGTTTTAGTTATATGGTTAGGGCTCCGGGCTAGGGGGTAGGGGGTAGGCATAGTGGTAGGGTTAGGGTTAGGGTTAAGGTTAGTGTTTCAGGGTTAGGACTTTAGGTTTGGCATTAGGCATAGGGTTAGGGTTAGAGTTTTAGTGTTAGGGTTAGGGTTATGGTTAGGAAGAGGTTTAGATTTGGGGCTAGGGTTTTATGGTTACAGTTAAGTTTAGGCTTAGGGTTTTAGTGTTAAGGTTCAGGGTTAGCATTAGGTTTAGTTTTAGGACTAGGGTTAGGGTTTTAGTGTTAGGCTATTAGGGTTAGGTTTAGGGTTGGGGTTAAGGTTTTAGGGTTATAGTTAATGTTAGGGTTAGGGTAAGGGTTAGGTTTAGAATAAGGATTAAATTAAGGTTTGGGTTTTAGTGATAGGTTAGAGTTAGGGGTTAGGGATCAGCGTTAGGGTTTGGGTTAAGGTTAGGGTTAGGGTTTTCAAGATAGGGATTTAAGGTTAGAGTTTTAGGGTTATGGTTTGTGTTAAGGTTAGGGTTAGGATTAGGATTAAGATTAGGTTAGGGTTTTAGGGTTAGGGTTTTAGGTTTAGCATTTGGGCTAATGTTAGGGTTATGGTTAGTTTTAGGGTTGGTGTTGGGTTTTGGGGTTAGTGTTCGGGTTAGGGGTCATGAGTTAGGTTTAGTGTTAGGGTTAGGTTTATGGTTAGGGTTAGGGTTTTAGTGTTAGGGTTAGGGTTAAGGTTATGGTTTTATGGTTAGGGCTTTATAGTTAGGTTTATGGTTAGGGTTGAGGGTAGGGTTACGTTTAGGTTTAGGGCTAGAGTTTGTGTTAGTGTTATGGTTAGCCTTTTAGGGTTAAGGTTTAAGGTTTAGTGTTAGAGTTAGGGTTAGTGTTAGGGTTAATGTTAGGGTTTGGGTTAGGGATTTAGGGTTGGGATTAGTATTGGGGATAGGATTAGGGTTAGGGCAGGTGTTCTCAAACTCTGACCCTCGGGCCACATGCGGCCCGCCAAGGACATTTATCCGGCCCACTGGGTGTTTTTGCTGCCGCTGCCTGTTCTGCTTAGCAGCCAACTCGTCCACGACCTGCAGCGCATATGTATGGAACTTGCGCCACACTCTCCAACTCCCCTCCTTCTCTATGTCTCTGGACTCCTCCTCTCAGTCTCGGGAGTGATCGGAAGAGTCATGAGCTTACCTGTGCAGAGCTTGCTGCTGCCAGAGGACCAAAGTAAGAACAAGTTAGGATTTTTTTTAAGTTAGGAGGTCAATTTCGTTTTTATTTTGCAATTAGTAGGACCTTTTTTGCGATTAAGGGGGCCATGTTTTCTGAAGTTAAGAGGTCTTTTTGCTTTTAAGTTGATTAGTTGGTTAGGGGTGGTTTCTAGAGGGAGTTACATCACAGTGTTAACGCAAATAGTCAGCATTCAGAGCTAATGCAAATTGTCAGTGTTCAGAGGTAATGCAAATGGTCAGTGCATAGTGGTAATGATAATTATAAGTGTTCGGTGTTAATGCAAATGGTCAGGGCTCAGCATTAATGCAAATTTTCAGTGGTCAGTGTTATCATAAATGGTCAACGGTCAGTGTTAATGCAAATGGTCAGTGCTCAGTGTTATTGCATGGAGGCCCAAAACTGGTAATCTGCCTAGGGCCCCATGGGAACTTAATCCGGCTCTGCAAACAGCCAAGGAGTAGGAAACCCAATTTAATTTACAGTAAGTGCAATTATATTCTGATGCTATTCAGTTGTGTATGATGTTGTATGTTGTGTGCTGTGTATGTCCCGGTTTACACTGTTGCAATCTCTGAGCAGTGCGAGTTCAGCCATATGCTTGTATGGCTGGACTCGCATTAGATTAGGAAGAAAAAAGGCATACGTGCCTTCTTTTTTCCTGTAGTGGAATCTGATCACATGGGTCTTCTCACCCATGCAATCAGATTCCTGTGTGAATTCACAGATCACAGTGCGGTTCGCACAGGGTAGTGTGAACAAGAAAGATGGTGGAGGAACCGGCTCTGTAATTGTGCCAGTTCCCACACCACACCAGTGTGAGCCTGAGGTAAAAGCGGAGTTCCAAAAATATAGGCATTGATGAGGCTGAAATGGACACTGATCAGACTGCCTTAATGGGCACTGATCAGACTGCATTAATGGGCAGTGCAGTCTATATGTCTCTGTGTGGGCAAAGTTATTGTTGGTATATTGTTTTTGTAGCGCTATGTGTGTGTGTGTGTGTGTGTGTGTGTGTTTTACTAATTGCAATTTGGAATCCCTAGGAAACAATGATATCAAGAAAGAGAAAAATTGACTTGGAGTGTGGGATATTCAAAGAACAGTGGACTTATGATTACTTTTTCAGGCAGTACAAGGAAAGAGCTGTGTGTTTGATATGCCAGAAATATAATGTCTGTGTTCAAAGCATACAATTTGCGTTGACGCTATCAAGCTCAGCATAAAGATAAATATGATTGTTTGGTCAGAGAAGTGAGAAAAGATAAAATATTAAAACTGAAAAATACATTGACAACTCAGCAAAATACTTTTGTGAAGCAGAAGCAGCTAAATATTTCATCAGTGCCAGCAATTTTTCAAGTTGCCAAGCTAATAACATACTCTGGCAGACCATTCGTGGAAGGAGAATTTGTTAAAGAATGCCTTCTTTCTGTTGTCAAAGAGATGTGTCCAGAGAAGGCCAATTTATTTATTGAGTCTTTCTGGACCTACAATTACACGACGGATTAAAGAAATGGGAGACAATTTGCATCAGCATCTGCAAAACTCCGCAAAAAAACTTCCCTATTTTTCCTTGGCACTCGATGAAAATAATGATGTTCGTGATTTTGCAGAAGTTCTCATTTTTATTCGTGGTACGGATGACTATTTCAAAGTCACAAAAGAGCTTGCTGCACTGCAAAACATCAAAGGAACAACTACACGAGAGGATATCTATGAAAAGGTTTGCCAAGCTGTGAATGGTTTGGAGCTGGACTGGGCTAAACTAGCCAGTGTGGCAACTGATGGTGCTCCTAGCATGGTGAGGTCTAAGAAAGGAGTAATTGCTTGCATTAACCAAGAGATGGACAAATATAATCATTCTCATCCTATAGCCATATACTGCCTCATCCACCAACAAGCGATGTGTAGTAAATCACTGAAGTGGGACTCTGTTATGAAAATTGTGGTATCTTGTGTTAACTTCATTAGAGCTAATGCACTAAACCACAGGCAATTTCAGGAATTTCTGTCTGAGCTAAATGTTGCCTATGAAGATGTTCTATACCACATAGAAGTCCAATGGCTGAGTCTAGGGAGAGTTTGGAAACATTTCTATTACTTACTTCCACAGATTACAGCTTTTCTGCTTTGAACAAACAAAGAAGTACCAGAGCTCAATAATGCAGAATGGAAATGGCACATTGCCTTTCTGACAGACAGAGCTACTCAACAGTTTCAATGTGCAACTTCAAGGAAAGGGGAAGCTCATCTGTGATAAGCAATCACATGTGAAAGCATTTGAAGTAAAATTAGGCCTCCTCATCAAACAAGCGAAGGAGGAAAATTTCGGTCATCTCCCCACAGCTCAAAATCTGTTAGCGGAAAAACCATTGGTTGCATTCCCAAACAAAACATGTGTGGATTCACTGGAAAAGTTGCAAAATGAGTTCCAATTTAGATTTAAAGAGCTTCATCTGCATGAACAGGACATCCAGATTTTCCATACCCCATTTTCTATTGACATTGAAAATGTGGATACAATTTACCAAATGGAACTTGCTGAACTGCAGAATTGTGACTCTCTGAAAGATGCATTCAAGTCAAGCAGCCTTCCTAATTTCTATGCATCTCTCCCCTCTGAGACATATCCTAATCTCAGGAACCATGCACTCAAAATGGCAACCATCTTTGGCAGCACTTATGTCTGTGAACAGACTTTTGCCAGGATGAAACATCTGAAATCTCCAACAAGATCTAGACTAACTGATACACACTTGCTTCGCTTGTTACAACTAGCAGTGACAAATATGGAACCGGACATTGACCATCTCATTAGGAAAAAGCAGGCCCACGGTTCCCATTGAAATACTGGTAAGTTTGTTGATTTAACTTTACTTGTTCTTCATTTTAAATATAGTATTTGTTTCCATTTTGGTTTTTTACTTCAAAATAATATAGTTCTTTTAAAAACTATAGTCTGGTCCTCCAATGGTCTCAGGAACAGTGAACTGGCCCCCTGTTAAAAAAGTTTGAGGACCCCTGGGTTAGGGTTTAGGGTTGGGGTTAGGTTTAGGGTTAGGGTTTTGGGTTTTGGGTTAGGGTTTCAGGGTTAGGGTTAAGGTTAGGGTTAGTGTTAGGGTTAGTGTTTTATTTATTTATTTTCAATCATTTTATTAGGGGCTCATGCAACTCTTATCACAATCCATACATATATCAATTGTGTAAAGCACATGTGTACATTCATTGCCTTCATCATTCTCAAAACATTTGCTCTCCACGTAAGCCCCTGACATCAGCTCATTTTTCCCC
>NW_022107407.1:46208-54518 GCF_000313985.2 Echinops telfairi
TACAGTTAGAGTTTTAGGGTTAAGATTTTAAGGTTAGCATTAGGGTTACGGTTAGCGTTAGGGCTAGGGTTAGAGTTTGGGTTAGGATTAGGATTTTAGTGTTAGGGTAAATTTGAGGTTAGGAATAGGGTTAGGGTTAGGGTCAGGTTTAGGGTTTTAGGGTTAGGGATTTAGGGTTACGGTTAAGGTTAAAATTAGGGTTTTAAGATTAGGGTTTTCGGATTAGTGTAAGGGTAAGGGTTAGTTTTAGGCTTAGGTTTAGGGTTTTAAGGTTATGGCTAGAGTTAAGTTTAGGATTAGGGGTTAACGGCTAGGGTTTAGGATGAAGGTTAGGGTTAGGTTTTTTAGTGTTAGGGTTGGGGTTAGGATTAATAATAGGGTTAGGGTTAGGTTTGCTTTTTAGGTTTACATATAGGGTTATGTTTATGGTTAGAATTAGTATTAAGGTTAAGTTTAAGGTTAGGGTTATGATTAGAGTTAGGGTTAGGGTTACAGTTAATGTTAGAGTTATGATTTTATTGTTAGGGTTTTAGGGTTAGGTTTAGGGTTAGGGTTTTAGGTTTAGGGTTACAGTTAGGGTCTGGGTTAGGGTTACGGTTAGGGTTATGGTGAGGTTTTTAATGGTAGGGCTTTAGTGTTAGGGTTAGGAGTAGGGTTAAAGTTAGGGTTAGGTTTAGGGTTAGTTTTAGGGTTAGGTTTAGGATTAGGAATAGGGTTAGGGTTAGGGCTAAGGGTAGTGCTATACTTTTAGGGTTTGGTTTTTGGCTTATGTTTAGGGTCATATTTCGTGTTAGGGTTATAGTTAGGTTTTGGGTTACAGTTTAGTGTTAGGGTTTTAGGGTTATATTTAGGGTTACAGTTATGGTTAGGGTTAGTGTTTGGGGGTTAGCGTTTTAGAGTTAAGGTTAGGGTTCAGGTTCAGGTTTTAGGGTAAAAGTTAGGGCTAGGGCTTTAGAGTTAGGGTTTAAGAGTTAGGGTTAGGTTAAGCGTTAGAAATAGGGTTAGGTTAAGCGTTAGAAATAGGGTTAGGTTAAGCGTTAGAAATAGGGTTAGGTTAGAGTTAGGGTTAGGGTTACATTTAGGTTTAGGGTTCTGGAGAGGGTTTTATGTTTAGGGTTAAGGTTAGCATTAGGTTTAGGGTTAGGGTATTAAGGTTTTAGGGTTAGGGTTTTAGGGTAAGGATTAGGGTTACCATTAGGGTTAGGACTTTAGGGTTAGGGTTTTAGGGTTAGGGTTAGGGTTGTAGGGTTAGGGTTAGGGTTCAGGGTAAGATTAGGGTTATGATTCAGGTTGGGGTTTTATGGTTAGAGTTAAAGTTAGGATTTTGGGGTTAGAGTTAGGGTTTAGGGTTTAGTTGTTAAGGTTAGGGTTAGGGCTTGGGGTGGTGTGAGCCTAAGGTTAAGCTTACGTTAGGAGTAGGGTTAGTGTTAAGTTTGGTGTTAGGGTTATGGTGAAGGTATGATTAAAGGTAGGGATGGTGTTGGATTTAGGTTTAGGATTAGGGTTAGGCTTATTGTTAGGTTTAAGTGTAGGGTTATGGTTTGTGTTATTTTTAGACTTAGGGTTAGGGTTAAGGTTAAGGTTAGGCTTAGGGATGGGGTTAGATTTGCTGGTAGGTTTAGGGTTAGGGTTAGGATCAATTCATGGTTAGTGTTTGCATTTGTGTTAGACTTAGCCTTCAGGTTAAGTTTAGGGTTGGTGTTACGGTTGGTTTGAATTAAGTTTAGGATTAGAGTTAGGGTTAGGATTGGTGTTATACTTAGGGTTAACAATTGGTTATGGCTTAGGTCTAGAATTAGGGTTAGTGTCAGACTTGGGATAGGGGTTAGGTTTAGGTTCAGGGTTAAGGTTAGTGTTAGCTTTCAGGTTAGGGTTAGTGTTTGTTTTAGATTCATTTTAGGTTTAGAGTTAGGGTTTGTTTTAGACTTAGTTTAAGGGTTAGGTTTAGGATTTGTGGTAGTAGTAGGTTTAGGATTAAGTTTAGGGGTAGGATTGGTGTTAGACATAGGGTTAGGTTTAGGGTTATGGTTGGTGTAGACCTAGGTTTAGGTGTATGGTTGGTTTAAGGATGTGGGTTAGGGTTAGGGTTTGTATTAGACTTCTGTTTAGAATTAGTGTAGGGTTAGGTTTAGTGTTAGACTTAGGGTTAGCGTTAGGTTTGCTGTTAGTCTTAGGGTTAGGTTAGAGTTGTGTTACTTTTACATTCAGGGTTAGAGTTTAGGTTGGTGATAGACTTAAGGTGACAGGTTGGGTTAAGTTTAGGTTTAGGGTCAAGGTTAGGGTTACAGTTATGGTTAGACCTAGGGTTAATTTTAGGGTTAGGGTTGGTGTTAGTCTTAAGGTTAAGATTATGGTTAGGGTTAGTATTAGGGTTAGGGTTGCTATAGATTTCAGTTTCAGTGTCATGTAGGGTTAGTGTTAGAGTTACGGTAATGTTTGGTGTTAGACTTAGGGCCAGGGTTTTGTTTAGGGTTAGACTTAGGGTTAGGGTTAGAGTTAAGGTTAGGATTAGTGTTTTTGTTAGACTTATGTTTAGGTTTAGGTGTAGGCTTAGGGTTAGTGTTAGAGTTACAGTTAAGTTTAGAGTTAGACTTAGGGTCAGGGTTTGGTTTAGGTAGGTTTGGTGTTAGATTTAGGGTTAGGGTTAGAGTTCAGGTTACAGTTAGGGTTTTTGTTAGACTTATGTTTAGGTGTAGGTATAGGCCTTGGGTTGAGATTAGAGTTATGGTTATGCTTGATGTGAGACTTAGGGTGAGAGTTTGGTTTGGGTAGAGGTAATCTTAGATTTAGGGTTAAGATTGGTTGTACTCTTATGGTTAGGGGTAGTGTTAGGGTTTGGGTTTAGGTTCTTGTTATATTTAGGTTTAGCATTAGCGTTAAGTTTGGGGTTAGGGTTAAGGTTAGGCTTCGGCTTAGGGTTAGGATTAGACTTAGGGTTGGGTTTACGGTTAGGGTTGGTGTTAGGGTTAGGGTTAGGTTTGGTCTTAGATTTAGTGTTATGATTATGGTTAGGGTTAGTGTTAAAGTTAGAGTTGCTGTAGTCTTATGGTTAGCATTAGTGTTAAAGTTAGGGTTGGTGTAGTCTTATGGTTCGGTTTTGGGTTGGTGTTAGACTTAGGGTTAGTGTTGCATTTAGGGTAGGCTTCAGGTTAGTGTTCAGGTTAGTGTTAGGGTTGGGATTTTTTTTTTTTTTGCGTGTCAATACTTTATTTTGGTGCAATGACAGGAAGCTGGAAAATACACTGTACTGTATTTAAAATTTGCTTGGTTCCCCCTCATGTGGAAACCCCCCACCCCTCTTAGAGCTAATCTGTTCAAACTCAAATACTTAAAAATTACAGCAAAACAAAGCAAGGAAAAGGGAGAACCCGATGGAGAAGGCGGCGTGGGCCAGTAGTGTCACATGGTGTGAATGACCGAGGTGCTGACCAGGAGCTTCTGTTTCTGCTTCTTCCTTTTCTTTCCTCCTCTCTCCTCTGAGAGAGGGTCGGCAGTAGCTGCTGCGTCCAGGTTCAGGAAGGCTGCTTCCATGGCCTGGCTAAAGGAGTTCTGGAAACTGGGCGCAGGGACCCGGTCCAAGTTGTCACTCTCCCCATCGCTGTCACCAGGGGCAGGAGGCACGAGGCTGTTCTCTTTTTTTTTTTTTTTGAGTGGTCTTGGGCCACACGTCTGCTTTTGCTTTTTCAACTCGTAGCATCTGGGCAAAAGAAGGGAAGGGAGAGTCTTCTTCCAGACTCCCAATGCAGAGTGAGGGACTGCCCTGACTGGCAGTGGGTGACAGAGGGGTCAGCAGAAAGTATGCACAGGACCCGGGACTTCTGCTAAGAGAAGAAAGGGAGAGTGACCTGGGGTCCTCGGTACTGGTGTGACCCAAAGCTGAACTGGAGGAGCTACTGTAGGAATTGAAGGCAGGAAACTGCTGTAGATTATCTAGGGGAATGTGGACTTCTGGGTACTTGCCCTGTTTCTTGTTCTCCTCCATCTCGATTCTGCGTTCTCGGCGGCGTTCTTCCTGAGACTTCTTCCGGCGCTGACACTTCCTCTTCTCAATGTCATCTGAGAACATCTCCAGGGTCTCCTTTGAGACAACAGGAGGCTGCAAAGCCAGTTCGCAGATGCTGAACTCACAGGTGAGCGTCAAATGAGAGAGATACCAGTGACGCTGGTGAACATCCTCCGACATGGAGTGCCCGTCGTTCTCCATCACAGTCGCCGAGATCTTCTCGGGGCTCTGCTCCAAGCTGCACCAGGCAGCGCACGTTCACGGGGTGCAGGAACATGTGCTGCCCGTCCTCTGCTTGGTAAAAATTAGTAGCAGGGAGAACTGCTCAGGTGTGCAGCGACTGGCTTAGTATAATTGTCATCTGCTACCTCTGGGTCAGCACAGGCCTCTGGCAAGCCCTCAGGGTACAGTTCAGATGCTGCTTCCTCTTCCTCCACCAGAGGGAGAGACGAGTCCAGAGAACAAACTGCTGTGGTTTCTTCATCAAAAGCAGAGAAACAGCCCAGAACACCTTTCCTGGGTGGGAAAGAGGACTCCTTCGCCAAGGGAGCCACCAGCACTAGTTGTTCCAGGGCAGCCACCACCCCAGCGACGTCTCCTCTGCCTTGGGCCAATCCTGACAGAGCCTGCTCCCGAGCCTTGAGTTCCTGGATGGCAGCCTTGATGAAGCAGGACTCTGGCGTGTGTTTCTCCTCCCCTCCACCAGCGGCCGCTCCAGTGCCACTTTCTCCTCCAGGACAACATGGCACAGCACTTGCTTCTTAGAGGCCAGCAGCAGCTTGGAGTACTGACTGTGTTGGTCATCTCCTAGATGAATGGGATGATCTACATTCATCCATTTGGATTTGGGCAAGGCCACCAACACGCCCTTCTCCCTCTTCATCAGCTGCACTGTGATAATATCACCAACTACATACTGGCGCGACTCGGTGGCAACAACACGCTTGAGATCCTTCTTATGTACAGAACTGTAACAGATAGGGCATTTACTCCAGGTTTTCTCACTCAGGGAGAGGTAGTGTAAGACGCATGCCCAGCAGAAGATGTGTTCACAACGAGTTATCTTGGCTGCAGTATGTGGATACAGGCATATTGGGCAAGATGGCACTTCATGGCTACATATGCTCACTTGTTCCACAAAGTCCCAGTTGACTAAGGTATCAGGATCAGCAAAATGCGCTGTGTAGTCTTGGTTTTCAGACATTACAAACTGGCAGTTGGCCTGTAAAAAGAGTTCCTTGTTAAAAGATTTATGTCCCCACTTGTTTCTTTTCCCCCAGCTGCCATGTCCACTGCTTTCAAAGTGACCTGCCTGGCCACGGAGTTCAAATGTGAAATTCAGCAAGTGGTTGTGGTTGATCTTCTTAGGACCAGAAAACTGGGCAGGGCTGAACTCTGCCCGCTGAGTCTTCTACCTCATCTCATCGTCCACCATTAAAAGAAGAGCTAAAGGGTTTGCTGCTGCTGCCGCCCCTTTGAAGAGGCATCTTACTAAAACTTTTGCTTTTCTGTGAACTGGAACGACGGGCCTGTTGCTGAAAGTTTCGTTTTGGGGGTAGGAAGGTTCACGTTTACGGTTAAAACGCTTGGATCCATTTGAGTTCTTTCCATCGCTCTTGGGTTTAGACTCGGCGGCCGAGCCCGCCGAGGCGGAGCGGGGCGGCTGCTGCCCTTTGCTGCTGCCCGAGGAGGCGGAGGAGCTGCCGGAGCCGCTGTTCTTGTCCATGCCGGAGACGGTGGTGGCGGCGCTGGGCGAGCTCTGCGGCATCAACCGGGGGCCTCGGGGGAGGCGGCGGTCGGAGCGGAGCGGGCGCGGCGGGGACCCAGGCTCACGGCGTTCGGGGCCGTCGGGGTTGGCGGCGGCGGCAGCGGTACTCAGCCTTCATGGCGACATTTTTCCTGGTTTCCTTCCTTGGCTTCTCAAACGGGTCAGAGAAGCGGCGGGCGGGGCCGTGGAGCACAGCTACGGCGGTGACGGCGCGGCAGGAGAAGGCCGGGGCTCGGAGGTCCGGGCGAGGCCTGGCGGGGCGGAGGCTGCGGAGGACGGGGAGGCGAGTGTGGGCAGGCGAGCCCCGCCAGCCCGCCGGACGCGCTCTCCCACCGCTGGCCAGGGGAGAAGGATGATTCTCTTGATGTCGGGACCTAGGTCTCAGACACTGCAACCGACACCCGCCTCTAGGCCGAGGCCAAGCAGCTCTGGGAATGGCGACGAGTCGCCAAATACCCGTTAAGATTAGGATTAAGTTTGGTTTTAGACTTAGGTTTAGGGCTAGGGTTTTGGTTAGGTTTAGGGATGGTGCTAAACTTCAGGTTATAGCTATGGTTATAGTTTGGGTTATGATTAGGTTTAGATTTAGGGTTAGGGTTCTGTTACATGTAGGGTTAAATTAGATTTATGGTTAGGGTTGATTTTAGACTTCGGGTTGGCGATGAACTGAGGGTTAGGGTTTGGGTTATGGTAATAATTAGGGTTAGAGTTGATGTTAGACTTAGGGTTAGTGTTAGGTGAGGGTTATGGTTATGGTTTCTTTTAGACAGTGTTATGGATAGGATTAGGGTTAAGTTTAGGGTTAGGGTGAGGGTTAGAGTAGGTGTGAGACTTAGGGTTAGGGTGAGGGCTAGTTTTAGGTTTAGGGTTAGGATTAGGGTTGGTGTTAGACCTAGGTTTAGTGTTCTGTTTACTGTTGGTATTTGACTTAGAGTTAAGGTTAAATTTAGGGTTAGGTTTATGGTTAGGCTTGGTGTCAGACTTAGTGTTGGGTTGTAGTTAGGGTTGGTGTTAGACTTAAGGGCTATGGTTATTTTTGGTGTTATCCATAGGATTAGGATTAGAATTAACTTTAGGATTAGGGTTGGGGTTGGTGTTAGACATGGTATAGTTTCATGTTTATCAGGAAATGTCTATGGTGGAAATTCAGGCATCTCAGAACAAAGTTAACTCATGTAGTTTGAAGATCCTTGAGAAAACTGAACCTTGCAGAGTTTCCTGGGGTTTCTGTAAAATGTTGATGCATGGATGTATTGCAGAAGAAGGCAACAGAGATCCTGGAGCATGTGAACCTGCAAGAGGCAACGTTCTTTGGCAAGAGTTAACGATGTGTGTATCACCTGTACTTCCACAACAACATCATGGAGCCATATGGTTCTGAGAGAAAAGAAACTGCCCCAGGCATGCTTGAACTGAGAAACTGATTCATGCTGCCTAAACTATGTTGCCCTATGGCTTAGTCAGTGCCTGGACTCAGCAGTTTTCAGAAACCCCATTATACTCATTTAAGTTTAGTTTTTCCAGGATCTTCAAACTCCATGAGATAATTTTGTTCTGACTAAACATCCACTATAGACGTTTCCTGAGACACATCACGTTATACAGGGCAATTAAGTTATATTGCACAGGAACTTGCATGAAACAGCATTTTCCTTATGCCCATGGAAATATCATAAAGCAGAGTCACGTGAACCCCCAAGAGACAACATCACCAGAAACACCTGATCATCCATGGCAAACATTTTCTTTCTTTTTTTTTTTTTTAATCGTTTTATTAGGGGCTCATACAACTCTTATCACAATCCCTACATACATCAATTGTGTAAAGCACATTTGTGCATATATTGCCCTCATCATTCTCAAAACATTTGCTCTCCACCTAAGCCCCTGGCATCCGCTCCTCATTTTTCCCCTCCCTCCCCACTCCCCCCTCCCTCACAAACCCTTGATAATTTATAAATTATTATTTTTCCATATATTGCCCTGTCTGACGTCTCCCTTCACCCACTTTTCTGTTGTCGGTCCCTAAGGGAGGAGGTCACATGTAGATCCTTGTAATCGGTTCCCCCTTTCTAATCCACCCTCCCTCTACCCTCCCAGTATCACCACTCACACCACTGGTCCTAAAGGGATCATCTGCCCTGATTCTCTGTGTTTCCAGTTCCTATCTGTACCAGTGTACATCCTCTGGTCTAGCCAGATTTGTAAGGTAGAATTGGGATCATAATAGTGAGTGGGGGGAGGAAGCATTTAGGAAAGTTGTATGTTTCATCGTTGCTACATTGCACCCTGACTGGCTCATCTCCTCCTGGAGACCCTTCTGTAAGGGGATGTCCAGTGGCCTCCAAATGGGCTTTGGGTCTCCACTCCGCACTCCCCCACCCCATTCACAATGCTATGATTTTTTGTTCTGATAATGCCTCATACCTGATCCCTTCGATACCTCGTGATCACACAGGCTGGTGTGCTTCTTCCATGTGGGCTTTGTTGCTTCTGAGCTAGATGGCCGCTTGTTTACCTTCAAGCCTTTAAGACCACA
>NW_022107407.1:54618-56288 GCF_000313985.2 Echinops telfairi
AAGTTCCTCACTCTAGCTAGCCACAGGGAGGTTTGGTTTTGTTTTTTTTAATCATTTTATTAGGGGCTCATACAACTCTTATCACAATCCCTACATACGTCAATTGTGTAAAGCACATTTGTGTATAGCATCTGGGGTTTTAAAGGCTTGAAGTTAAACAAGCGGCCATCTAGTAGGGCCCACATGGAAGAAGCACACCAACCCATGTTGTCGTGAGGTATCCATAGGATAAGGTATCCAGGCATCAGAATACTCCAAACAACTATTTTGATGCAAACTAGGGGAGCTGGAATGGCGACCCAAAGCCCCTCTGTAGACAATTGGCCATCCCCTTACAGAAGGGTCACAAGGAAGAGATGAGCCAACCAGGGTGAAACATAGCACCAAGGAAACACAACATTCCTTTAGTTCTTTAATGCTTCCCTCCCCACCCCCCACTATTACGACCCCAGTTCTATCTTACAAATCTGGCTAGACCAGAGCATGAACACTGGTACAGATAAGAGATCTCGACACACGGAATCCAGGACAGATAAACTCCTCAGGACCAATAATGAGAGTAGTGATACCATGATGGTAGAGGGAAGGTGGGGGAGAAGGGGGAGAAAGGGGAACCTATCACACACACTCTTCCCCCTAGGGGACAAACAGCAGAAGCATGGGTGAAGCGACACAGCAGACGGTGTAAAATATGAAAATAAAAATAATGTATAAATTATCAAGAGTTGGGGAGGGAGGGGAACAAAAGAGCTGATACCAAAGGCTCATGTAGAAAGAAAATGTTTTGGAAATGATGATGGCTACATATGTACTAATGTGCTTGATACAACTGATGTAAGGATTGTTATAAGAGCTGTAAGAGCCCTCAAAAAATGATCTTAAAAAAAAATGTTGAGTTCAGCTCTAGGCCTGAAAGGTGTCTAAAGAAGAGAGACTCAGGGATTACACCATTAACCCTAGCTATTTAAAAAAAATATTTTGAATGTATGTCACATTTTTTCCTCCTATTCTCACTGTAAAGAAATCCTGAGGGAATTTTTAACCATTGGAAAAGACACTCAATGCACTCTCTCACCCCATGTACTTCCTCCTTCCCAGAACCCATCTATGCCTGATCCCCTTTCCTCCTTTACCAATGACTGCATCTGCACTGGAAATCCCTGCCTATTCCACTTCTCTGGCCTTTCTCATGCAGATAAATTATAAAAGCTACACCCACCCACCATTCAGAGCCCAGATCTTCTGGAACACTAGTTCCTCTGGGTGACCGGCTAATAAATTTTTCCTCTTTCAAGTTCTCTAAGAGTCACAACTGGAGTCACAATTTTGCTGTTACATCACCAGGACCTCTTATTGAGATCCTTTTTAGAGTGATCAGCAGTGATAATAATCTAGTTCTTAGTAAGGATAATGGAGGCTAGTTTTCATGTGGTTTATTAATTCTTTAATGATTTCTTGTTGGCATAGTCAGTTACAAGGTATGTTGCTAACTGCAAGGTCAGCAGTTCAAAACCACAAACTGCTCCATGGGAAGAAAGTTGAGGTTTTCTACTCCTATAAAGAATTACAGCTTCAGAGTCTTAAAAGCTTGAAGGTAAACAAGCGGCCATCTAGCTCAGAAGCAACAAAGCCCACATGGAACAACATATCAACCTGTGTGATCACGAGGT
>NW_022107407.1:57936-61291 GCF_000313985.2 Echinops telfairi
TATATTTATCTGTATATGATTTAACAGTTCATTTCTCGTTATATATCTAATTATCTTTATAAATAAATATATTATATTATCAGGAATTTGGTTTTATCTCTTTAGAGAACCCTGTCTAACACAACCATCAAGGAAGAAGAACCACCAGGAGAGTATGTTAAAATCCCTGCTTGAAGTGGTAGAGGCAGCAGATGCCATGCCACACTAACACCAGAGGCCAAGTGAGGCAAGGAGACCATGACACTGTGAAGTAGAGCAGCAAACTAGCTTCCTAGCCCACAGAGGCAGAGACCAAAGGATCACATGGATGAGAGATGGAGGACCAGAGAAACTTGCCTGCTGGCTGAGGAGAGGTGTTGCTGTGGACCAATGGTTATTTCCTAAGGTTTACAGATCCTGACTTGGGTAACATCTTAACTTCCCTCATAAACACTCATAATTGTAAGGATTGTCTGAGTTCTCTGTGGCAATTGCAACACATTATTGAACCCAACAGGAAAGAGAGTGCCATGGAAGTGACAGGTAGGAAGATTAGGGATAGAGGGGGTAGTCTCCACCGAATGCCTAAGCTAAACAAAAATTAGATGGCCATGTTAGATCACTCAGCGGAGAGATATGCCTCAGTCCTTGGCTCTACACGAGAAAGAATTCACGCCGAAGCCTGGTTTGTGATACAAGTGAGTTTATAGAAAATAGAAACAGTTTCAGGTTCTATAGTAAATGGAACCCAAGCCAGACAGAGTCCGCGGCACAACTGAGGGACTGTGGCCTGGCCACTCCGGACCACAGCCTGTCTGTGATACATTGTGTAGCAGCTTCTGGGAAAGAGAGCCAGAGCAAAACCTCTGGCCATTTCAGGGGCGCCGATGGGAGGCTTGGTCAACAATCCTGGTCGACCCCATTGGCTGAATCAATTTCACCTGGCTTAGATGAGCCTATCCAGGTATAACACCCACCCAGGTGTACCACCCCTTCCTGGCAGGAAGCTCGAACCTCTGAGCACACATAATGGACGTCTCAGTCGCTAAGCTAAACTACCCAACAGCCATCCCACAATAAAGGGGTTTGAAAGAAATCAAGCACATACTAGACACCTAATGGGGACAATCCAAAGTTGGGGGTGCACAGACCAATGTCACCTAAGCACAGGTGAAAATCACCAGGCATGATTCTAGACACGAGCAACATTATACATCATCACACATGCGCCTAAACTCGGCCACTAAGATCAACCAATACCTTCAACCATGACCTGTACTTCACATGGAAATAGGTGGGAATAAATAGCACAGACCGAGGTCAGGCTCTCATTCCTTCAGGTGGGAGGGCAGGATTTCTCCTTGGGCACAGTGGGCACTTATATCCCTCTCAGGCCTTGCACTCTCTTCTTCCCTTTCCTGTTCCAGCACTCATTTTTCCAAGTGTTTTTTCAAGCCCCCCTGAAGTGGCCATCATCAATGGAGAACTCTCTCACACCCCCACCATGCAGCCTTGCACACTTTCCAGAGAGAGCATGTAACTATCTGGGACTGTATTACCTGAAACTCCCCTTTCCCTCATAAAAGACATTGGATTTACAAAAGTACTTCTGCTGTGTGAATTCTTTCAGTTTTGAGAAGCAATAACCAGGGACAATTATCTCAGAAACCTAACAGAAGGAATGGTTGGTGTCAGACTATAGTAAAGAAGGATGTAATATAGGGGCATATCTGACCTCTGCCTTGTGGTAATAGAACTTGGGCTGGTGAGGAGTTGGTAAGATGTGGCCTCTTTGCCAAATTGCGCATATGTAGAACTGTCCAATCTTTATGAATTCATGGAGGTAGTTTCATTCACGGTCCACCCATGTTCTGCTTGAATGTCTCTCAATGTATCCACTTGTAGATTATTATTGTTGTTATTGTGAAATTATGTATATAATGGTATTTATCTTTGTTACCTTTAACTCTTGTGTACTTCTGAGAGACAGGATACAAAGCCTGAAGGCAGAGTAAGATTAAACAACCTGGTGGCAGGAAAGGGTTGTATGAACAGCCTTGGACAATCTACCCCCCTAGGGTGATTCTAAACTCCAAAGTCATCAAATCCAGGATTCTTTTGACTGACCTTTGGATGCATACTTCCTTGTCCATGCTGACGTGAGACCCAGCTGAGGCTAGAGCATGACTAGGTTTATGGTTGAACCTGAGAAATAGGACTAGTTCTGGGATTGATCCATTCATAACCTGTAGATGCAGACAGGCCAAATACACCACACCTGATAAAACTCCATAGGCACAGTTCATTCAGCAGCAATTCCACCTTCTGAGCCAGGTGCTTTTCTTTCCTTTTCAAATGAACTTTGCTTTCTGCTTGCCATTTTGTGGTCTGTAAGTTCATCTTTCAACCCTCAAGACCAAGAGCCTCCCACCCCCACCCGTTACCCCTACCCCCAACACATTAGAGAAGTTGCAACACTTCCAGTGTCTTCATTTGCCTTGATCTTTCTGTGCTAACCACCCTCTTGTCTATTGCCTTTTCCTTCTCCCAAGTTAATAGCCTCTATTCTCTGGTTTGTGATGTGCGCTATCTATTCCTCTTCCCTTTTAGTAAACATCAGTGGTGCTTTTTTGTTTTCTTGGAGCTTAAATTCTGAACACTAGGTTTGCAAAGGGCCAATTGTTTGTGTAGTGGTTACATTGTGAGGAACAGAAGGATTTCTCTCAAGCTGTCTCCCCCAAATGCATGCCAGACTTAGCTGCTTGAGTATGACTGTACACTTGGAGGTCATCAAGAGTGGATTGGGAGTCATTCTCCCTGAGAGTTATCAGCTGTCTAAATCAAGCAGACACCACTGTTTATCCCACAACAAATAGGGCCCATTCCCTTCTGACATTGTTCCCTTGAAGGGGTGCCTGAAGGCAAGCCTGGGACCACTCTAGGATGACTAAACTTAGGCTATCATATCGAGTCCAGGGTCCACCCATCTTGCCACACATGTTCCCCTATTCCCTCCCTTTACTATGCGTGTTCACCCCTAGGTCATCCCCCTCCTATTGCTTGTATTGCTTATGTTTCAACCCCTCCCTATGACGTAGGTTGTTATGAATTGTACTGCCCCTTTCTGTGACGTGTGATTCTATAATCATGTCCCCCTAAAGTGCTATAGTTTGGGAGGTAGCAAAAGAGAGAGAGTTTGCTCCGGAGCCCGGGAGGCTCTCCCCAGCTCTGGGGCCCTCTCTGGCTCACAGGCCAGAAGAGGCTTCCCGGTTCTTGGTCCCCGAGGCTGCTCCTGCTCTTGTAGCCGAGTTCCCCCAACGAGGACCACCAAGTGGGGCGGAGGTGAGCAATGCTACCATGTAACGTGTCTGACTGT
>NW_022107407.1:61391-70508 GCF_000313985.2 Echinops telfairi
TATCTCTCATGCTCTCGATGACTTTAATATAATATATATAATATAATATAATATAATATATATAAAATAATATATATATATATATATATATAATCAACCGTACAATTGTGCTTACTGAACCCGCAGGTAGTACTAGCAGTGGGGGCTGGCCTCACCCACCCCATCACAATTTAACTTAATACTACAGTTACATGTTGGGCAGTGATCCTCATGGTCAGCAGTTTGAAACCACTAGCTATTCCTAGGGAGAGAGATGGGGTTTCTACTCCTATAAACAGTCTTGAAAACTCCCATGGGCAGTTCTACCCTAGCTTATCGGGTTGCTATGATTTGGCATTGACTCAATTGCAGTGAATTTGAATTTTTTGAAGGTTAGCATAGGAGCTCTAAATCCCTTTTAAGTTTCCACATAAATTTGGCCTTCATCAAGTTCTTTCTTATCATTAACCAGCAACGTGGAAAACTTTACCCTCAGGCAGATTATGTTTGAAAGAAAGTCAATAACACTCCCTTACCTACTGTCAGGGACTTCCCTGGGTGTGCGTTTGATGATGTACTGGAGTCCCATAGTCATGAGTCATTCCTGGACTGCCTTTGTGGTTGGGCACTGAACCAATTGGAAACTTCTCTAATTTGCTGTAGGATATATAATCTGATCATGGTCCCTTTCCCACATTCTACTCTTCCTCCTGTAATTATGATGAAATTATCTATACACAATCATGATTTTGCAACAGCTGATTTTGTGCTCCATGTCCTAAGTGGCTGTGTTTCTGGGAATTCTCAGGGAGGAAAAATTGACTCTTAATCAGTGGTGGGATTCAGCCAGTTCACACCGATTCAGCAGCACTAATAACAATTTTTTTAAGAGTTCCACGAACCAGTTGTTACAATGGCACTTGTAATCAGGTTGCTTCCCAGTGTGGAAAAAGTTTACATTTTTTACTCCTTTTTAACGTTCCTCTTCTCAACATATTCTAAATGTCCATTCAATTCATATCAAAACAAAACTCACTGCCATTAAGTCAATACAGACTCATCGTGATTCTCCTGTGGATTTCCAAAGACTACAACTATTTATAAGAGTTCAAATCCCAGTCTTTCTTCCATTTCAACCTGTTGCAGGTTCAAATAAATGGCAGCTACTAAAGTGTCTTGAAATTTAGAAGTCTTTATTCGGTTATCTAGACGACATGAATCTAAAGCAATTCTTTAGATTGCTGTCCCAATTGAAGATTATAGCCAGCTTATATTGACAAAAAAAACCTTTACCAGGGGCTTTCCTATAGAGTGAGCAGGTATGACAAAAGCAGAAAGCAAAATAAATGTTAACATTCTTTAGATTAAAGCAGAATACATCTGTTATAAAAACCATAGTAAGATTAATTATAACATCATATCTTACACTGCCTGACATCTCCCTTCACCCACTTTTTTGTTGTCCCTCCCCCAGGGAGGAGGTTATATGTACATCCTTGTAATCGGTTCCCCCTTTCTACCTCCCTTCCCTACACCCTCCTGGTATCACCACTCTCACCACTGGTCCTGGGGGATTCATCTGTCCTGGATTCCCTGTGTTTCCAGTTCCTATCGGCACCACTGTACATCCTCTGTTCTAACCAGGTTTGTAAGGTAGAATTGGGATCATGATAGTGGAGGTTCTTTTCAAGCAGACCTTTCACTCTGGTAGTAATTCCACCTTTTCTATGTGATCCAAATGACTATCTTGGTGGTCAGCATCACTTGGTAAGGGTACTCCCAGTTTGGCTGAAGTTTTTCCTCTTCCAGGTCTTGATTAGCACCAAGTCTCCTGGCTGAAAGTGATGAACAGTGAATTCAAGGGCAAAGGTTTGGGCCAAGAGTTCTTTTAACTTGAGGATTGACAAAATAGAGAAAAAGACCAGCACCTAGTTCTTTAGAAATTTATCCTTGGTCTCCATGGTGGGCAGGTCTGTGATCCTTGCCAGGTAGGTGAGCCCATACAATAGTTTATAAGAGGACAACCCTAAATCCCTCCTTGGGGTCATCCTGATTCTGTTTCTAATTTCATTCTAAGACTAATTTTGTAACTTATTGAGTCTGATTCATTCTACTTTTCCTGAGGAAGAGGGTGCCAAGGGGTGTGATAATGCCAATTGATCTCTAAACATTCCATTATTCCCTTCAATGCTCTGGAAATGAAGTGACACTAATCATTATACACCAATTTATTGTTTTAGCATAATTTTAGACCCAACATTTAAAGAAATTCTAGGACAAATGATTCACACATGGGTTATCTTAACTTCCACAGAATTCAGAGACATAATTGAATATCATTCTATTTTATAATCCATAACTCAAACCTCATCCGCTTCTCTTAATTTTTTCTAATAGAAGCTTTCAATTTGAACTATGATATATTGAACCCATAAGTTAAATGATTTTAGAGAAATGAGAAATGTAATTTCTTATATGCTGAGGACATTCTTAAAACTTCCCACAATAGTCCCACATATAGAACTTATAGAAACAGTTGATATATTCAGTGGCTAATTTTGATTCTTGACAAATTTTGAATCAGTTGCAATTCACAAACCCCATCACCTTGGAATTTTAGAAGTCTTGATTTAGACTGGTTTTCTCCAACTTAAGATATCAGTTCTTTTTTATAAGTCAAATATAGTCCATTTTCTAAAATCGATGGTGAGAAGGGTATAGAAGGCATGGTAGGGTTTTATCAAGGGCAATGTTACTAAGAGGAGCTACTGAAACCCAAACGAATGCTGGACATGGTAGTGGGACAAGAGGAAAGTAAAAGTAAATAGAGGAAAGAACTAAGAGGCAAAGAGCATTTATACAGGTCTAAATACAGGCATATACATATGTAAATATATTTATATATGATGATAGGGAAATAGGTCTATGTACATATTTTATAGGTTTAGTATGGACATTGGGCCTCTACTCAAATACTCCTTCAATGCAAGAACACTTTGTTCTATTAACCTGGCATTCCATGGTGCTTACCTTCCCAACACAATTGCTGAAGACAAAGCAGGTGCATAAACAAATATGGTATAGAAAGCTGATGGTGCCCAGCTATAAAAAATATATAGCATCTGGGGTCTTAAGGGCTTGAAGATAAACAAGTGGCCATCTAGCTGAGAAGCAACAAAGCCCACATGGAAGAAGCCCACATTTAAACTATTAAATCACACCAGCCTGTGTGATCATGAGGTGTCGATAGGATCAGGTATCAGGCATCAAAGACCCAGAACAAAAAAATCATATTGTGAATGATGTTGAGTGCAGAGTGGAGACCCAAAGCCTATCTGTACGTAATTGGACATTCCCTTACAGAGGGGTCACGGGGAGGAGACCGTGCAGTATAGCACTGATTAAGCATACAACTTTTCTCTAGTTCTTTAGTGCTTCCTCCCCACCACTATCATGACCCCAGTTCTACCTTACAAATCTGACTAGACCAGAGAATGTACATGGGTACAGATAAGAGCTGGAAACACAGGGAATCCAGGACAGATAAACCCCTCAGGACCAATATTGAGAATAGCCATACCAGGAGGTTAAGGGGAAGGTGGAGGGAGAATGGGAGAACCGATCACAATGACCTCTCTATAACCTTCTCACAGGGGGATGGACAACAGAAAAGTGGGTGAAGGGAGACATTGGTCAGTGTAAAACATAAAAAAGTAATAATAATTTATAAATTATCAAAGCTTTATGAGGGCAAGAGGGTAGGAGAGGGAGGGGGAAATGAGAAGCTGATACCACTGACTCAAAATGGATGTATGTATGGATTGTGATAAGAGTTGTATGAGCCCCCAATAAAATTATTTAAAATATATATATATATTCCATTTTGGGTTGGAAAGTTTGGTCAAATGATCTGTAAATGACAAAATCTTATATGGCAAAGGTTAATAGTAAAGACTTGATTGGAAATTCTTGAATCTATGCAAGGCCAATCAAGGTTAATTAAAAGTCAGAAGAAACCTCAGATCAGAAGGAATTATACCATCTGTCATTGTTTCTCATTTGTACCATAGAGAAATGTAGTGGTCTATATGCACTCTTTTCTCAGTCTTACTTCCATTAGTCAAAATCTACTTTACAAGATAATTACAAGATCATTATAAAATAGCCATGATATTGGGCTCTGTGTTAATTAATCCTTTTGAAAGACAATGAAGCCATTGTTATTTAGGTAGAGTGCCCTCATTATGTGCCACATTTTTAAATATTTGAGAATTGTGGTATAGAAAGCTGATGGTGCCCAGCTATCAAAAGATATAGCGTCTGGGGTCCTAAAGGCTTGAAGATAAACAAGTGGCTATCTAGCTGAGAAGCAAGAAAGCCCACATGGAAGAAGTCCACATTTAAAATATTAAATTTAAAATATTAAATATAAATATTAAATATTTAAAGGTCCAAATACTATAATTTATAAGCTACATAATACAGGTAGGCTCTGTTCTTCAATGAATGTTGTTAGGTGTCATCAAGCCAGTTCTGGACCCATATCAACCTTATGGACAACAGAATGAAACACTGCTCAGTTTTGTGCCATCCTCACATGGCACTAATGATTGAGCCCATTGTTGTAGCAAAGGTATCAACCCATCTCTTTTTGGGCCTTCTTCTTCTTTATTGCCACTCTACCCTACTTGACATGATGTGCTTCTCCAGGGACTGGTCTCTCCTGACAACATCTCCAAAGTATTTAAAAGGAAGTTTCCCCAGCTTTCCCTCTAAGGCACACTCTAATGGTACTGCTTCCATGACAGGCCAGTTTGTCCTTTTAGAAGTCCATGTTATTTTCAATATTTTGCTCCAGCACCACAATTCAAATACATCAACTCTTCTTTGATCTTCTTTATTTAATATCCAGCTTTCACATGCATATGAGGAAATTGAAAACACTATGGCTTGGGTCAGGCGCACCTTAGTCCTCAAAGTAACATTCTTGTTTTTCAATACCTTGAAGAGATCTTAGGCAACAGATTTACCCAGTGCAGTCTGTCTTTTGTTCTCTTGACTGCTACTTCCATGAGCATTGAGTGTGGATCCAAAGAAGCAGAATCCTTGACATTTCAACCTTTTCTTGACTTATCATGTTGAAACCTATCAATCAGTTGTGATGATTTTTATCTTCTTTATATTGAGTTGTAATCCATACTGAAAGATGTAGTCTTTGATCTTCATCAGCAAGTGCTTCAAGCCCCCCTCACTTTCAGCAAGCAAAGTTGTATCATTTGCATAACCCCACAGGTTGTTAATAAACTTTATGGGTACTAGCTTCTAATGTGTTAGGAAAGACTCCGGAGGGGCCTTGCTGACCATCATATATTGAGACTTGGGGAAGAATATGTACTAGGGTGCATAGGGTAGGAACAGAAGCATTGAATTGGTAAGAGAAAATCAGCTGTTGAGTTGATAGTGTAAGCAAACCAGGAGGTACCTGAAATATGATAAAAGATAATTATTCTGTTATAGGTTATAATTGTAGTATTACTACAGTAATCAGAATAAGAGGATTGAGTAGGTGTGTACACAGGGAAAACATAATATTGTCCCAAGACCTGTAAATCTCCCAGTGTAAGATGAAGAATGTTAAAAGAACAAGCAATAGTTGTACTGGGCAACAAAGGGGAGGCCAGTCCAGTGTAAAAGAGGGGTCAAGGATTGAGGCAAAACCAACAACTGGTGCTTAATTCAGGGTTAGATTGGTTGAAAAGGTGATGGATTTAAGAGAGAAGGGATATTAAAGTGGGAGATTTGGGACTTGGGGTACAGCTTGAGACCAGTGGGGGTACAGTGGGTTGTGAAGTTGGGATGATTATGTGGAGTGGTGGCTGGAACGGAGTGTGGGGAAACGGTGGAGATGGTATTGGGGGTAGGATGTGCGTGAAAAGACCTATAGGGACCAGTGGGTGGGTAGGGCATATTCTTTGGATGTTCAAGAATACCACTGGATCTAGTCCAGCAAGGTGCAATTTCAGATCCCATGTATGTCCAGTGTCCCATTGATGTTCAGGGTGCTTAAGGTAACCAGTGATGGTGGAGACATTTTTTCAGCCCCACTTCGGACACAAGTACAAGATGGGGGGACAGGCAACTACGGTAAGCCTGGTTGGTAGATCCTGGGCACATGTAAAGGCCCTTTTACCAGAGTTTTTCTCTCCACCTAAACGACCACATTCCCACCCTTGAGGGAAAGCCTCCAAGAGGCAGTGCATTGTGATGGGACTGGTTTTGGGGCATAGAGACATCAAGGGGTTTAGGGGACTTAAAATTTATAGAGGTCAAATTGACAAAGGAGTTAGGGGTGGCCTGATTGTATTCTCTAGTTACATTAAGTATTATACTTTGTTTAGGGAGGTTATCAGCTCTATTGACCACAAAAGAACCATATGAGCCTTCAATGAGGACTCACTGGAAATGGGTAGGGTGAAGCTTGGAGGGTTTAGCTTGGAATTTTACTCTTATGTAAAGCAAAATTAAGAGCATGGCTGGTGCAATAGTCTTAGCTTTACAGTAGTGGTTCTCAACCTTCCTACTGCCGTGACCCTTTAATACAGTTCCTCATGTTGTGGTGAGCCCCAACCATAAAATTATTTTCGTTGCTACTTCATAACTTTAATTTTGCTACTGTTATGAATCGGGCGACTCCTGTGAAAAGGTCATTCGCCCCCAAAGGGGTTGCAGCCCACAGGTTGAGAACCATTGCTTTACAGGATCCTTTGAGGTGGTGAAGATCCTCCATTGAGTGTCTGCTGGGGCATCTTTGAGATAAGAGTGGTGTAGCCAGGTAGATAGTCCATTAATCTTGACTGATGATCTTGACTTTGAGGATGACAAAGAATGGCCCTTTCCAGCAAGGAGTGAGTCCTGGAGCAGAGAAATGCTTTATCAATACTGTATCTCCAGATTGGAATAGATGAGACAGGGGAAATCTACTGGAGACTGGAAACCAGTGTCCCAGAGAAACTTGTATACCTGAGCTGGGTTACCTGCAGGGCCTATAATGACTTAAGTAAATTGTGGTTATGAATTTCAGCTCTGTAATAATCTCATAATTGACTTCTGGGAAGATGGCAGACCAGGGGACCCGCTTACTTTGAGAGATATCTCGAACAAGGCGGGTTTGGTGTCCAGGTAGCCGAGTGGTAGGAGTCTGGTGAGGGTAATATCCCCCTGGGCCAGCACCCCACCCAAACCCCACACATTTGTCCTGAGCTGGGGCCTCGGTGATCCAGGCCCCAATTCGTGGGACATCGCAGGTCACTAAGCCCCCGCCATCTCGAACTAGACTAGATATATCCCCACTCCATCCCCAGACCAGGACCCCGTACCCAGAGTCGCTTGCCTGCTCTGCCGAGACAGGTGGTGGCAGGACCCTGTCAGCAGCTGGCCTCTCGCAGGACCCCACTAGGAGAGTAGCTTCTCCTTTCCGCGGGTCCCCTCACCCCATGTGGCAGCGATGTGCCCCTGGGCCCGCGTCCCTCCCTCCATCCATCCAAGCCCCCGGTGGATGACCTGAAATCTACTGGGGGCTGCCTGGGCGACCCTCACGGGGGACCATACACCCCCACTGCTGCCTGGGACCTCTCCATTGACACCCCATTGGCCGGCCGCCCACCCCCGTAGCCTAGCTCTCACTCCATTCCCGGTCCGGGAAGCGGAGCTGCACACTTCCCGCCGGCACCAAGCCCGCTTCTCTCCGTGGCACTGCGTCTCTACAGGAGCCACAGCAGAGCGCTAAATCTGCCTGCAGCTGAACAGTGGGTGCCCCTGCCCACTGGACGCGCTGGCGGCGGGGGTCTGCATGCTTGCCGGAGCGACCTTGCCCTCCCTGAGGCGCTGAGGGATTTCGCGTGCCCAATGGCTCCAAGCCTGCCATGTGGCGCACTCCCCGCAGGGCGGAGCATGGTTGCCATTGCCGGCTGCTTCCCTCGAGAGCCGCCGTTGTCCGATCCGGCTTGGATCACATTGCTAAGTAGCCTGCGGGGCTCATGGGGCCAGCAGCTCTAGTGATAAACGCCCGCCCACCGGCTAAGGAGCCTGTGAAATGGCTTTTCGGCCCCCACCGGAGCTGTCTGTGTGCTCCGCCGGCACCTATCACTCCAGTACCCTGCGAGATCACCAGTGCCAGCTCCAAGGCCGCCCCAACCCTCTCCAGCTGGCATAGGAGGTGGGCATTGTGGCCTGGGACTCTCAACACTCCTTGCGGCCCCAGTCTTTCCCAGACAGTGCAGGAGCCTCGCCCTGTAGGGCATCCCCCGCCTGCTTAGCCGCTGCCCACAGGCTCCCCCTGCATGGCCTCTGTCCGCAAGCTCCACTCTGCAGGCCTGCAGGTACCTCGGAGGGGTTGCTGATCTGAAGAGCAATTTCCCTTCACATAGCCCTGCTCCAGAGCCCAGATCAGCACCACATCCCATGGTAGCAAGGCCTCGCCCACCTCCGCCTTCTATTAGGCATCCCTTCTATTAGGCATCACTAGAACTTGGAGGGAAAAGAAAGGGGGGTAAATCTAAATATATATATATATCTTTTATCTCTTGATGATTTCCTCTTTTTTCTCTTTTACCTTCTGTGCTTCTCTCCCTTCTTTCTTCCTCCTTTTTCACTATTGCTATTACTTCTCTTCTGCCCCTTTTCTATAGGTATTTCTTCTATCTCTTTTCCCACTTTCACTATTATCACTTCTCTTCTCTCCTCTTTTATAGCTTCTCCTTCCTTCTTTTTTTCCATTCGTTTTCTTTTTCCTCCCCAACATTGTTATTTTTAAATATTTTTTATTTTTTAACTTTTTCTTTTTTAATACTAAACAAACAAAAAAAGGGCTGCTAAGGGTACCCTGACAGACCAGGTCAAAGCAGCCTGGGGGCACTCACAGAGGCCCCACCCCCCACTCCAGTCCCTGAAACATCTCACCACTGCTGGTCTATTCAATATTGTTTTGGAGGTTCTGGCTAACAACATAAGACAGCGGAAGGACATCAAAGGGATCCAAATGGGAGAGCAGGAGGTGTAACTATCGCTATTTGCAGATGACATGATCCTATACATTGAAAACCCCAAAAGTTCCACAGCTGGAGTACTTACAGCGATAGA
>NW_022107407.1:70969-85327 GCF_000313985.2 Echinops telfairi
TTTAATGCCTATTACACAGCTACAGTGGTCAAATCAGCATGATACTGGCACAACGACAGACACTCAGACCACTGGAAAAGAATAGAAAGCCCAAGAATAAAACCATCAGCATATAGACAACTGATCTTTGATAAGGGCCCCAAACTATCAAGTGGGAAGCAGATTCCCCTTTTAACAAGTGGTGCTGGAAACAATGGATATCCCCATGTAGAAAGATGAAACAGGACGTTTACCTCACCCCATGCACAAGAATAAGCTCAAAATGAACCACAGACCTAGAAGTTAAACCCCAAACTATGAGGACCATCAAGGAGGGAATTGGGACTAACCTCAGAGCACTGGCCCAGGGAACTCATAGACCCTAACACTGTCTAAAACAAACCAGAATTGTAATCCTAAGTCTTAACATCTAACCCTAAACCTCAAGTCCATGCCAACCCGAGGAATAACCCTAACCTAAGTCTAAAATCAACCCTAATGCTAAATCTAACATAATCTTTTTTGGGGGGTCCCTATTATTTTATTTTATTTTTTAAATCTTTTTATTAGGGGCGCATACAACTCTTATCACAATCCATACATACATCAATTTTGTAAAGCACATTTACATTCATTGCCCTCATCATTCTCAATACATTTGCTTGCCACTTACGCCCCTGGCATCAGGTCCTCATTTTTCCCCTCCCTCCCTGCTCTCCCTCTCTCATGAGCACTTGATAATTTATAAGTTATTATTTTGTTATATCTTGCCTTGTCTGACGTCTCCCTTCACCCACTTTTCTGTTGTCCGTCCACCAGGGAGGAGGTCACATGTAGATTCCTGTACTTGGTTCCCCCTTTCCAGCCCACTTTCCCTCTACGCTTCCAGTATTGCCACTCACACCACTGGTCCTGAAGGGATCATCCACCCTGGAGTCCCTGTGTTTTCAGTTCCTATCTGTACCAGTGTACATCCTCTACTCTAGCCAGACTTGCAAGGTAGAATTCAGATCATGATAGTGGGGTGTGGGGGAGGAAGCATTTCGGAACTAGACAAAAGTTGTCTGTTTCATCGATCTAACATAGTCTTAAAGCTAATACAAACCCTAACCCTAACTCTAAACCTAATCTTAATGCAAACCATAACCATAGCCCTTTGTTTAGAATCATCCCTAAACCTAACCAAGACCCCAGTCTTAACCCTAAGTCTAAAACCAACCCTAATACTAACCCGAACACTAACCATAAGCCTACTGTAACTGTAACCCTAACCCTAACACCAACCCTAACCCACCCTCACCCTAATCATAAGACTACACCAACCCTAATCTTAACCCTAACCTTATCCATAATCCTAACACTGTCTAAGACCAAACCCAGCCCTAATCCTAATCCTAACCCTAAATCAAATACCAACCCTAACCCTAAGCCGATCCCTCAGTCTAGCACCAAACCTAACCTAAAGCATAACCCTCCCCCTAAGTCTAACATGAATCCTATCCTAAGTCTAACACATAGCCTTCTCCTAAACCTATCCTTAACCCTTAGTCAAACACCAACCATAACCCTATCCCTAACACTAAGCCTAATGCTAAATCTAAACCTGAGTTTAACACAAACCCTAACCTAAAATCTAACCCTAAAATTATCCCTAACCATAACTCTAACACCAATCCTGACCCGAACCTTAAGTTTTACACCAAACTTAACACTACCCCTAAGTCAAACACCAAACCTAACACTAACTCTAACATTAACCTTTTGTTAACCAACCATAGCCCTCATTCTAACCCTTGGCTAACACCAACCCTACTACTAACACTAAATCTAACACAAACCCTAAACCTAGCACTAACCCTAATTCTAACACCAATCCTAAACCTCACACTAACCCTAAGTCTAACACCAACCCTAACCTTAACCCGAAGCCTACCCCTCAGTCTAGCACCAACCCTAACCTCAAGCATAAGCCTAACATGAATCCTATCCTAAGTCTAACCCCTAGCTTGATCCTAACCCTATCCTTAACCCTTAGTCAAACACCAACCTTAACCCTAACCCTATCACTAAGTCTAACACCAAACTAACCTTAAACCTAACCCTAAGCCTACCCTAAGTCTAACACTAAACCAACCCTAAATCTAAAACCAACACTAATCCTAACACTAACACTAACCGTAAGCCTAACATCAACCCTAACCCTAACCTAACCCTAACTCAAAGCTTAACACCAACCTAACCCTAAATCTAAATCTAACACCAAGCCTAATCCTAACCCTAGCCCTATGCCTAAACCTAACCCTAACCCTAACCTGGCCCCGAATCCGATCCTTAAAGCTAAGTCTAACCCTAACTCTAAACATAACCCTACTCTAAATCTAACACCAAACCTAACCCTAACACTAAACCTATCCCTAAATCTAACACCAACCCTAAACCTAACACTACCCGTAACGCTAAACCTAAGTCTATCACCAACCCTAACCCTAACAGGAAACCTAACACCAAGGCTAATCCTAACCCTAACCCTCACCTAACTTTAACACAAACCCTAATTCTGAACCTAAGACTATCACTAACCCCAAGTCTAACACCAACCCCATCCTAACCCTAACCCTAACCTTAAGTCTAACACCAAACCTAACACTAACCCTAACCCTAAGTCTAACACCAACCCTAAACTTAAACCAAGCCCTAACACTAATTCTAATCCTAACCCTAAACCTAAGACCAACCCTAATCCTAAACCTTACACTAAACTGACCCCTAAAATTAAGACTTACCCTAATGCTTACATTAATCCTAACCCTCACCTTTGGTCTAACACCAATTCTAACCCTAAACCTAATTCTATCACCAATCTTAACTCTAAGCATAACCATAAACCTAACCCTAACTACATCTAACACCAACCCTAACCCTAACCATAACCCTAAGACCAAGCCTAATCCGAACCCTAACCCTAACCTTAAGTCTAAAAAGAACCCTAACACTAACCCTAACCCTAATTCCAACTCCATCCCTTATCCTAACTAAAATATAAGTCTAACACCAACCCTAACACTAAGTAGAACTCCAACACTAAACCTAAACCTATCCTTAAGTCTTACAGCAACCCTAACCCTAACCTTACCCCTAAACATAACCCTAAGTCTAACACCAGCACTAACCCCAAACCTAACCCTAAGTCTAACACCAACCCTACCCATAACCATAACCCTAAGCCTAAACCTAACCGTAATTCTAAACTTAAGTCTAATACCAACCTTAACACTAACCCACTAGCCCTACCCCTACCCCTTTGTCTAACACCAAACCAATTCCTAACACTAACCCTAGCACTAACACCTACCCTAACACTAAGCCTAAGTCTAACCCTAACCCTAACACTAGCCTAGACCCAACCCTAAGTCTAACACCAACCATAATCCTAACCCTAACCATAACGCTGACTAAGTCTAACCATAAACCTAACCCTTACCTTAACCCTACCCAACCTTTAGCCTAACCCTAAGTCTAACCCTCTCCCTGTGTCTAACACCAACACTAACCCTAACCCTACACCTAACCCTAGGTATAACAACCTAACCCTAAAGCAAACCCTAACCTTAACCCCAACACCAAGCTGAATCCTAACCCTTAACGCTAAATTTAACCCTAAACCTAACCATAGCCTTCAGTTAAACTACAACCCTAACCCTAACCCTCAGCCTAACACCAACTCTAACTCTAAACCCAAGACTGTTACTAAGCCTACGTGTAACACCAACACTAACACTCACACTGAACCTTAGTCTAACAACAATCCTAACCCTAACACTAACACACTAACACCAAGTCTAATCTTAAACCTAACACTAATCGTAAATCTAGCCCTAACACCAATCCTAAACCAAATGCTAAGTCTTACACCAACCATAACCCTAACCCTAACTCTAACCTGAACCCTAACCCTAAATCTGACACCAAACCTAATCCTTAGCCTAACTTAACCTAAATTTATCCCTAACCCTATGTCTAAACCTGACCGTAAACACGACCATTACCATAATGATAATGCTAAACCTAAATCTAAAACAAAACCTAACCCTAACACTAAACCTAACCCTAATCCTAAATGTAACACCAACCCTAAACCTAATCCTAAATTTAACACCAACCCAAAACCTAATCCTAAATATAACACCAACACTAAGCCTAATCCTAAATCTAACACCAAACGTAAACCTAACCTTATACCTGAACCCTAACCCTAAACCTAACCAAACTCCTAACTCTAACCATAAGTCTAAACCTAACCCTAACTCTAACACCAACTCTAACCCTAACTGTTCTAGGCCAAAGAATTTTCAGAAGAGTCATGAATTTCACGGGAAAATACTGTTCTGACAGTAAAGAAACTGCAGGAAGCATGTCTGACCTGAGAAATGTCATGCTGCAAGAGCTCTGTTGTCCTCAGGTGCTACAAGTGCCATGACTCCACACTTTAAGGAAACTCACCGAAGTTCTATTTTCTCTAGGGTCATCAACTTCCGTGAGTTATCTTTGTTTGGAGACACCAAAACTACCACGGCAGCGTTTTCCTGAGACCCCTCAATCTCCACTGGGTGTTGTAGTTGTGAGACATAGGCACCTGAAAGTCCAAGACTGAATGGTAATCTCAAAGAAATGAAACCTGAGAAAAATAAATATACCTTATTCAATGCAATTGCAAAATACAGGTACCTCCGGAGTTCACGGTTTTCTTAGAGCCATGAAACTCCAGAAGGTAAAGTTGAACTCAGAGAAAGGCAACTACTAGAGGCTCCATTGAACAGAGTCAGGGGAACCTCTGAGAGGCACTTTTGTAGTGTAACACCTGTATTTCCATGAAAAAGGATTTCATGAGAATAAGGAATTGTCACGGGGTAAGGTTGATTTGAGAACAAGGAAACTGCTGAGTGTACCACTGTACTGACAAGTATGCAGTAGTGAAGCACACAAACCTGAGCGATTTATTGTATTCGTAAAGCAATAAATACATCTATAGAAGGTAAGGTTCAGCAAAGAGAAATAAAACTTCAGGAAGGAAGCATCCATGTACCTCCAAGAGGCAAATTTTGTGAAACAACTGAATTTCCATGACAAAGAGATTTTATGATACGAATTTCACTGGGCAATATTTGTCTGAGAGGCACGCTTAAACTGAGAAATAGCTTGCAGCAGGAGCTCGGTTGCCCTCAGGCGCTACAAGTGCCAGGACTCACCATTTTAAGGAAACTTCACCAAACTCTCTAACGTGCAATTTTCTCCGGAATCCTCCATCTCCTTAGTTCAGTTTGTTCTGTGAATTCTGAACTCCCACAATAGAGAGTGAACCCGCACTATTCACGGTTTCTCTCAGACTCAAGAATCTCCAGAGGATAAAGGGTATCAAAGAGAAAAGAAACTGCTGGAAGCACCCTTGAGCAGAGGCTCCTTAACCTCTGAGAGGCAACTTTGTGGTGAAACATCTCAACTTACACAGCAAAATGTTTTCTAAAGGATAAGGAATCTCACGGACAATGTTGATCTGAGGGAATTGAAACTGATGGAAGTATGGCTGTACTTCATGAGGCCGTGTGCAGTAGTGAAGCACAGGAATTGACAAGATTCACCATTTTCTGTAGACCTGTGAATTTAAAAAAGGTAAAATTGAACTGGGAGATATGAAACTGCTGGAAGCATCATTGTACAGAGGCATGTGAACCTCAAAGAGGCCACATTTTGTGAAGAACAAAAACATGAACTTCCATGCCAGAGAGTTTTCAGGAGACTCACGAATTTCACGGGCAATATTGTTCTGAGAGAAAAGAAACTGCCGGAGGCATACTTGAACTGAGAAATAGCTGCCGGATTCACCGTTTTCCCATAGACACATGAATCTCAGAGGCAATGTAATTTTGAAGGAAAAACTAACTACTGTCAGCACTCTTGTACTTTCAAGCCTACAGGATTCACCATTTTTCCTTAGACCCATGAATCTCAGAGGCAATGTAATTCTGAAGGAAAAGAAACTAACTGCAGGAAGTGCTGTTGTACTTGCAAACAGCAACTTCAAGGAGCACATTAGGCCAGAAGCTCAAGAAATCCATGAATCTCCATTTTACGGAAACGCAGTGAAACCCCGTGAAGTTCACTTCTGTGCAGCAACGTGACCTTCCAAGAGGCGCAGTGCCACTGGCACATAGTAGGGTTAGGGTTAGGGTTAGACCTAGGATTAGGGTTAGTGGTAGGGTTAGACTTCTTAGAGTTAAGTTCAGGGTTACTGTTTGTGTTAGACTGAGGGTAAGGTTTAGGGTTAGACATAGAATTAGGGTTAAGGTTAGTGTTACACAGGGTTAGGATTAGAATTAAGGTTGGTGTTAGACTCATGCATAGAGTTAGGTTTAGAGTAGGTGTTAGACTTAGGGTTAGGGTTAGGTTGGAGTTAGACTTTAGGTTATGGTTAGGCTTACAGTTAAGGTTAGGATTATGATTTGGGTTAAAGTTAGGGTTCAGGTAAGTTTTATGGTTAGGTTTAGGGTTAGTGTTGGTGTTAAACTAAGGGATACAGTTAGGGTTAGGGTTGGTGTTAGACTTAGGGTTAGGGTTAAGGTTAGGCTTACAGTTAGGGTTAGGTTTAGGGTTAGGTTTGGTGTTAGACGAAGGGTTAGAGGTATGGTTAGGGTTAGGATTAGGTTTAGGTTTATAGTTAGGATTATTCTTAAGTTTAGAGTTAGGCTTGGTGTTAGATTTAGGGTTAAGGTTGCTGTTAGGCTTAGTATTAGGGTTAGTCTTGGGTTACGGTTAGTGTTGGTGTTAGACTTAGGTTAGGGTGAGGTTTGGTGTTAGACTTAGTGTTAGATTTAGGATTCGGGGTAGACATAGGGTTAGGGTTAATGTTAGCGTTATGGTTATTGGTGTTAGAATAAGGGTTAGGGTTAGATTTAGGTTTAGGAATAGGATAAGGTTAATGTTGGTGTTAGACTTAGGGTTAGAGTTAAGGGTAGGTCTAATCTTAGGGTTAATGCTGGTGTTAGACTTAGGGTTACAGTTCTGGTTAGGTTTGGTGTTAGACGTAAGGTTAGGGTTAGTTTTAGCGTTAGACCTAGGGATAGGGTTAGGTTAGGCTAGGTTTAGGGTTAGGCTCGGTTTAAGGGTGGTGTTAAACTTAGGGTTAGGGTTAGCATTGGTGTTAGACTTGGAAATGGGTGTAAGGTTAGAGGTAGGGTTGGTATTAGACTTAGCTTAGCGATAGGGTTAGGGTTGGTGTTAGCCTTAGGGTAAGGGTTATGGTTAGCTGAGTGTTAAGGTTTGGTTTAGGGTTGGGTTTAGATTTAGGGTTGGTGTTAGACTTCATGTTAAGGTAAGGGTTAGGTTTAGGGTTGGGTTAGAATTAGGGTTAGGCTTGGTGTTAGACAGGGTTAAGTTTGTAATTAGGTTAAGAGTTAGTATTATGCTTTAAGTTAGAGTTAGGGTTAGGATTAGGGTTGGTGTTAGACTTAGAGTTATGATCAGGGCTAGGATTAGGGTTAGTGTTAGACTTAGGGTTAGGGTTAGTGTTAGTGTTAGGTTCAGGTTTAGCGTTAGGAATAGGGTTAGATTTGGTGTTAGACTTAAGGTTAGTGTGAGGGATAGAGTTGGGTTTGATGTTTGACTTAGGGGTAAGGGTAGGGTTGGTGTTAGACTTAGGGCTACAGTTGGGGTTGATGGTATCCTTAAGGTTAGGGTTAAGGTCATGGTTAGGTTTACAGTTAGGGTTTTTGTTAGATGTGGGGTTAGGGATAGGGGTAGACTATGGTTTGGTGTTTGAGGTAGTTAGTTTATTGTGCCAACCTAGATGATAAACACATGTGCAATTAATTTAAGGGAGGAGAGATAAATGGCTCAGCGAGCCTCGCCTTTCTTGTCTCTTGCTCTTTGATCATCAGACTAGTGTGCGGCTGCCTTGCCTGTTCTTTGCCTCAATTTTCAAGCTACACTACCTATGGGACACCTAACCCGTGGACTGTGTTGCTGTAATTTGAGATTCCTTCAAGACCTGCTTTGCCACACAATTGGAATTTACATCTCTTGAGCTGGGGACTGTCAGACCCTCTCATCTGGCTGACTGTTGGTGACCTGCCTTGCTGTTTGTTGCCTGTGCCCTGATAGCCTGAATTGCTCTACAGAGGACTACCTGGTGGCCCTCAAGACTTGAAGGACTCCCAATATCTCACAACTGTCTCACAGGAGTGAGTTGCACTGAGCATTTGTACTGCTTTATAATTTAATTAACTGTTTATTTCTTATGTTATACATCCATCTATCTGTATAAACATATGTATATAATTATTAGCATTCTGATTTTGTTTCTCTAGAGAACCCTGTCTAACACAGTGTTAGACTTAGGTTTAGGTTTGTTGTTAGATTTGTTAGGATTGTTGTTAGACGTAGGGTTAGGGACAGGGGTAGGGTATGGGTTTCTTTAGACTTATGGTTAGGGTTAGGGTTGGAGTTAAATTTTAGGGTTAGCATTAGGGTTGGTGTTAAACTCAGGTTTAGGATAAGCTAGGCTTAGTATTAGGGTTATGGTTAGGGTAATGCTTCTTGTTAAGGATAGAGTTGGTGTTAGGCTTAGTTTTAGAGTAGGGTTGGTGTTAGACTTAGGGTTAGGGTTTTGGTTAAGATTAGTGTTAGACTTATGGTTGGGAGAGGGCTATGTTTCGTGCTTGACTAAGGGTTAGGGATATGGTTAGGATAAGGCCAGGTGTTAGACTTAGAATAGGGTTTGTGTTAGACTTAGGGGTAGGGTTATCCTTGAGGTTATGGTTTGTGCTAGACTGAGGGATAGGCTTAGGGTTAGGGTTAGGATTGGTGTTAGACTTAGGGTTAGAGTGAGGGTTAGGGTTGGTGTTAGACTTAGGGTTAGGGTTAGGTTTAGGATTTGCGTTAGATTTAGGGTTAGGGTTAGGTTTGGTGTTAGCCTAATGACGGTTTTGGTTGGTGTTAGACTTAAGGATAAAAGTAGGGATAGAGTTAGGTTTGGTCTTTGACTTAGGCGTAGAGTTAGGGTTGGTATTAGACTTAGGGTTGAGGTTGCAGAGGGTGTTAGACATAAAGTTAGGTTTGGGGGTAGGTTTAGTTTAGGGTTAGAGTTAGGTTTGGTGTTAGACTTAAGTTTAGGTTTATGGGTAGGGTTGGTGTTAGACATAGGGTTAGGGTTAGGGTTAGGGTGAGGGAACGGTTTGGTGTTAGACTTATGGTTAGGGATAATGTTAGGGTTAGGGGATAGGTTAGAGTTTGTGTTAAACTCAGGTTTAGGTTTAGGGTTAGGTTTAGTGTTTGGGATAGGGTTAGATTTACAGTTAGGTTTAGGATGGTGTTTGACTTATGTTTATGGTAGGGTTAGAATTAGGGTTAGGGTAAGTTTAGGGTTCTGGATGGAGTTGGTGTTAGGCTTAGTGTCAGTGTTAGCATTAGGGGAAAGGTTGTTGTTAGGCTTAGGGCTATGGTTAGGGTTGGTGTTAGACTTAGGTTTAGGTTAAGTTTGGTGTTATACTTAGGGTTTGGGTGAGGGTTATGTTTGGTGCTTGGCTTTGGGTTAGGGATAGGATTAGGGTTAGGCTGGGTATTAGACGTTGGATAGGGTTGGTGTTAGAGTTAGGTTTGGCTTGGGATTAGGGTTGGTGTTAGACTAAGGGATAGGCTTAGGGTTAGGTTAGCATTGGTGTTAGACTTAATTTTAGGGTTAGGTTTAAGGTTGGTGCTAGACTTAGGGTTAGGGTTGTTGTTAGACTTAGGGTTAGAGTTAGATTTGGTGTAAACCTAGGGGTAGAATTAGGGTTAGAGTTAGTGTTAGACTTAAGGTTAGTGTTAGGGATAGAGTTAGATTTGGTGTTTGACTTACATAGAGGGATAAGGTTGGTGTTAGACTTAGGGCTAGGTTTGGGGTTGGTGTTAGACTTAAGGTTAGGTTTAGGTTTAGGGTAAGGGTTAGACTTAGGATTAGTGTTAGTGATAGGCTTGGTGTTAGGTTTGGTTTACGGTTAGGATTTGTGTTAGCTGTAGGGTGAGGTTTAGGGGTATGGTTCGCGTTGGTGTTATACTTATGGTTAGGGCTAATTTTAGGGTTAGAATTAGGATTTAGATTGGTTTTAAATTATGGTTTAGGGTTAGGCTTAGTTTTAGTTTTAGGGTTAGAGTTAGGGTTAGGGTTAGGATTGTTGTTAGACTTAGGGTTATGGTTGTTGTTAGAATTAGGGTTAGTACTGGGTTTTATGTTAGAAATAGGGTTAGGGTTAGATTTGGGTTTGGTGTTTGACAGGGTTAGGGTTGGTCTAAGACAATGTTAGTGTTGGGGTGGTCTTTGACTTAAGGTGAGGTTTAGAGTTAGAGTTAGGGTTAGACTTAGGATTGGTGTTAGATTAGGGTTAAGGTTGGTGTTACACTTAGGGTTAGGTTTAGAATTAGGGTTAGGGTAAGGTTTAGTGTTACGGATAGAGTTGGTGTTAGTCTTAGGGTTAGGATTAGGATTAGGTTAAAGGTTGGTGTTAGCTTTAGGGTTAGGGTTGTTGTTAGCCTTAGAGTTATGTTAGGGTTAGGGTGAGGGTTGGTATTAGTCTTCCCGTTAGGGTTAGGTTTGGTGTTAGACTTAGGGTTATGGTTATAGTTAGGGTTAAGGTTAGGGTTAGGGTCGGTGTTAGACTTAAGGTTAGGTTTAGGGTTACAGTTAGAGTTTACACTTGGGTTTGTTGTAGACATAGGGCTAACATTAGGGTTAGGTTTAGGGTTAAACTTTGGGTTAGGTGTAGGGTTTATGTTACACTTAAGTTTAGGGTTAATTTTGGGGTTAGGGTTAGGGCAATTGTTAGACTTACATTTAGGGTTAATCCTCTCAGAAAAAGTCTATGATAGAAGTTTAGCCATCTCACACCCAAATTAACTCACAGAGTTTGAAGATCCTGGCGAAACTGAACTTCAGTGAGTATCCTGGGGTTTCCACAAAATGCTGAGTAATGGCACATATTGGCCCTGGGGGCAACAGAGGTCCTGCAGCATGCTGTTTCTCACTTCAAGTTTGCCTTGGGCATTTTCTTTTCTCTCAGAACCATATGGCTCCATGATATTGTCATGGATGGTCAGGATTTTCACACAACCTTTCCTATTGGAGCTTCATGTGCCTCTGTATAATGACGTTTCCAGCAATTTCATTTCTCTAGGTTCAACATGACCACAGTAGATTCATTAGTTTACAGAAAATGGTGAATCGTGCAGGTTCCAGTTCTTCACAACTTGATGATTCTCAGGAAATGTCTATGGTGAAAGTTCAGGAGTCTCAGAACAAAGTTAATTCACTGAGTTTGAAGATCCTTGAGAAAAATGAACTTCGCTGAGTTTCCTGAGGTGTCTGGAAAATGCTGATTAATGGCACATACTTCTCCAGAAGGCAACAGAGCTCCTGCAGCATGATGTTACCCAGTTCATGTGTGCCTCGGGCAGTTTCTTTTCTCTTAGAATAACTTTGTGAATGAAGGGGATTGCGGAGTGGGGACCCAAAGGCCATCTGTAGCCAAGTGGACATTCCCTTACAGAAGTGTCTCTGAGAGGAGTTGAACCATTCAGGGTGCACTGTAGCAACAATTGAACATATAACTTTCCTCTAGTTCTTTAATGCTTCCTCTCTTCCACTATCATGATCCCAATTCTACCTCATAAATCTGGCTAGACCATAGGATGTACACTGGCACAGATAGGAACTGAAAACACAAGGAATCCAGGACAGATGAACCCCTCAGGACCAGTGGTGAGAGTGGCAATACCTGGTGGGTAGAGCGAAGGTGGGGTATAAAGGGGAAACCAATTACACGGATCTACATATAAGCCCCTGCCTGGGGGATGGACAATAGAAAAGTGCGTGAGGGGAGACTTCAGACAGTGTAAGACATGACTAAATAATAATAATTTATATATTATCAAGGATTCATGAGGGAGTGGGATGGGGATGGAGGGGAAATTTGAGGAGCTGATACCAAGGGCTAGAATACAAAGCAAATGGTTTGAGACTGATTATGGCAACAAAAGTAAAAATGTGCTTGACACAATGGGTATATGTATGGATTGTGTTAAGAGGTGTACGAGATTCCTGCAAATTGATTTTAAAAAAACAAACCATAACATTGACCTGTGATGATTCCTTATTCTCATGAAAAGTGCTTGTCATGCAGGTTCACATGTTTCACACAATGTTGCCACTTGGAGGTTCACTTGCCTCTGTACAATGGTGCTTCCAGCTGTTTCACTTCTCAGGGATCAACATTGGTTTACAGATACCAGTGAATTGCTCTGGAGCTTTTGCTTCATAACTGCATTTCTCTCTTACATTTTTGTTGTTCAGTACAGTGGTACATCTAGCAGTTTCATTTCTCTCAGTTCAATGTTACCACTGCGGATCCTTGGGTTTACGAATAAAGGTGAATCACACAGGTTGGCTTCACAGAGATTTTATTTCTCAGTACAGTGGTATATCCAGCTATGTCATTTCTCTCAGATCTGCATTGGCCCGTGAAGATTCCTTATTCTCTCACAAACATTTTGTCATAAAAGATATGTTGTTTCACCACAAAGTTGCCTCTTTGTGGTTAACGTGCTTCTTGGTGCTTTGTGGTTAACGTGCTCAATGGTGCTTCCAGCAGAGTCATTTCTCTCAGTTCAACTTTACCAGCTGGATTTTCATAGGCTAAGGGAAACAGTGAATCATGCAGGTTCCCATTCTTTACAACTACATTGCTCAGTGCAACTTCACATGTCTCAGGAAAAGTCTATGCTGGGAATTCAGTTGTCTCAGAACAAAATTAAATCATACAGTTTGATGTTCCTGGAGAAATTGAAAGTCAGTGAGTTTTGTGGGATTTATGGAAAATGCTGAGTTATGTTACGTTCTGCACCTTAGGGCAACAGGGCTCCTGGTGCATGACGTTTCTCAGTTCAAGCTTGCCTGGGGTAGTTTCTTTTCTCTCAGAACCATGTGGCTCCATGATATTGTCATGGAAGTTCAGGTGTTTCACACAATGTTGCCTCCTGGAGTTTTATGTGCCTCTGTAAAATGATGTTCCAGAAGTTTCACCTCTCTCACTTCAACATTACCACTGTAGATTCCTTGGTTTATGGAAAAGGGTGAATCATGCAGAATCCTGTTTTTCACAACTTCATTGCCTACTGTAACTTGATGTTTATCAGGAAATATCTATGGTGGAAATTCAGGCATCTCAGAACAATGTTAACTCATGTAGTTTGCAGATCCTTGAGAAAACGGAACTTTGCAGAGTTTACTGGGATTTCTGTACAATGTTGATTTATGGCACTTATTGCACAGGAAGGCAACAGATCTCCTGGAGCATGATATTTTGCAGTTCTTGTGTGTCTCAATGTAGGTTATTTTCTCTTAGAATAACATTGACCTGTGATAATTCCTTACTCTCATGAAAAGTGTTAGTCATAGATGTTCAGGTGTTTCACACAAGGTAGGTTCTTTGAGGTCCATGTGCCTCTCCTCAGTGATGTTTCCATGAGTCTAAAGAAAAATTTGAATCGTGCATATTCCCATGCTTCACAACTACATTGCCCAGTGTAGCTTATGTGTCTCAAAAAAAGTCTATGGTGGAAGTTCAGGTGTCTCTGAGCAAAGTTCCCTCATAGAGTTTAAAGATCCGGAGAAAACAGAACTGCAGTGAATTTCCTGGGGCTTATGAAAACTGCTGAATCAGGGCACTTACTGGCCATAAAGATAACAGAGCTCCTGCATCATGATGTTTCTCAGTCCATGCTTGTGCGGGCATTCTCCTTTCTCTTAGAATAATATTGACTTTTGATGATTCCTCATTCTCAGGAAAAGCGTTTGTCATGGAAGTCCAGGTGTTTCACACAACGTACCCTCTTTGAGGTTCATGTGCCTCTGCTCAATGATGTTTCCATGGGTCTAAAAAAAAATTTGAATCGTGCAGGTTCCTATGCTTCACAACTACATTGCCCAGTGTTGCTGCACGTCTCAGGAAAAGTCTATGGTGGAAGTTCATGCGTCTCTGAACAAAGTTAACTCATAGTGTTTGAAGATCCCAGAGAAAACAGAACTGCAATGAGTTTCATAGGGTTTTTGAAAATTGCTGAGTCAGGGCACTTATTGAGCATAAAGGCAACAGAGCTCCTGGTGCATGATGTTTCTCAGTTCAAGCGTGCCTCAGGCAGTTTCTCTTTTAGAATAACATCGAGCTGTGATGATTCCTTATTATCATGAAAATTTTTGTCATGGAACAAATGATCCAAATTGGTGGCGAGGAGGGTGTGGGAGGCCTGGTAGGGCATGATCAAGGGTAAAGTAACAAAGAGGAATTGCTGAAACCC
>NW_022107407.1:86381-93359 GCF_000313985.2 Echinops telfairi
TAGAGGGAGGGTGGGTTGGAAAGGAGGAACCGATTACAAGGATCTACATGCGACCTCCCCCTGGGGGACGGACAACAGAAAAGTGGGTGAAGGGAGACGTTGGAAAGGGCAAGATATGTCAAAATAATAATTTATAAATTATCAAAGGTTTATGAGGGAGGGGGAGCGGGGAGGGAGGGGGGAAAATGAGCACCCGATGCCAGGGGCTTAAGTGGAGAGCAAATGTTTTGAGAATGATGAGGGCAATGAATGTACAGTATGTTTTGATAGCTGGGCACCATTAGCTTTCTTCACCACATTTGCTTATGCACCTATTTTGTCTTCAGCGATCATATCGGGAAGGTGAGCACCATGGAATGCCAGGTTATTAGAACAAAATGTTCTTGCAATGAGGGAAGACTTGAGTAGCAGCTCAATGTCCCTCTGCTACCTTCATACTTAACAAATATGTACATAGACCTATATCCCTATTGTCATATATGAATATATTTACATATGTACATGCCTGTGTTTATACCTCTATACCTTTATACCTCTTTTGCCTCCTACTTCTTTCCTCTATTTCCTTTTACTTTCCTACTGTCACACTATCATGTTTGACCTTCATTTGGCTCTCTATACTTCCTCTTGGCTACATTGCACTTGATCGAACCCCACGAGACATTCTATGCCCTCTTCATCATCGATTTTAGATTTCTTGGTGTTGCTTTGTAGCTGAATTTGCTGAACTCAACCTATGGCTTAATTTTCAGCCTAACAATAGACCTATAAGGTGAATGATACCAAATAAGTACACATTCCCTTGAACAGTGGTTCTCAACCTTCCTAATGCCACAACACTTTAATACAGTTCCTCATGTTGTGGTGACCCCCTCAACAATAAAATTATTTTTATTGCTACTTCATAACTGTAATTTTGCTACTGTTATGAATCAGTGACCCCTGTGAAAGTGTCGTTCAACTCCCTAAGGGGTCATGACCCATAGGTTTAGAACCACTGCCCTAGAACAGTCATTCAAGAGGGCCACATTTTCTGAGAGGCAAAGTTCATAAGGCAGGAAAGAGGTGGAAATGATAAAAACAAGGAGGAAGAGTGCTGTGGGGATTTCAATCAATGTCCTGGAATCAAAATGTGTATGAATTATACAATGGAAATCAATTTTCCCTGTAAAGTTACAGCCAAATCACAATACAAAGTTTTAAAAATTAAACCTTAAATACCAATAACCATTTCTCGGTCTTCCTGAATATTTCACATATTGTTCAGTTTTGGGGGAACATGTTTACTTAACACTTCATTTATTGAGTTGGGTCATCTAAGTTTCTGGTACACCACCTCCTAGATTTTTTTTTTTTTTAGCCCATGGGCTCTTTCTATTTGTTGATAACTTGAAGATTCAATTGTTGCATCTCTAAAATCAGGACAAATCTGAATCTTAGCTCAACAGTACAGACTATGTAAAAGTTTAAAAGCTCAGTACATAGGAGGCAATATCATTACACAACTAGATAAAATCTATTTTTGCATTACACTTTAGACACAGTTAAACATGACATGATTAACAGGCCCAAGAGTAAGTATCCTGTGATAATTCATGCTTTTGGAGTCAGTGGAACAGGTGAAACAAAATGAACCACCTGGTACTCCTCAGGCATCAGACCTTCAAAGAGAAGTTAATTCCCTTCATGCAGTGTCAAAAAAGGGGGGAGTGAGGCATACCCAGGACTGTTGGATACAACAAACAAAGTGCCAGAACTATATCTTAGAAACACAGAAAATGTAGTTCATTTAGCACAGCCCATTGTGGTAACAATAACAGTTGTTGATCTATGTGACTCTGGGAGGATACTCTAAAATAATGAAATGATTTGAGGGGAGGCTCACAGTAAGAATAACTATAGTTCTTCTAGGGAAAAACAATTGCCACACTGGAAGATGCTGGAGGTGGCTATAACTTGGTCTAGAGATGGTCATTCTCAAGAACCTGATTTCTTCTTCTTGTTAGGTGCCACTGAGCTCATTCTTATTGGTAGAGACTCTATGTACAGTAGAATGAATCACTGCCAGGTCCTGCACCATTGTTACAATCTTTGCTATGTTTAGTTCCTTTATTGCAGTCACTTTGTCAATCCATCTCATTGAGGGTTATATTGCCCTTAACCTCTACCAAGGTTTATATCATCTTTCAGTAACTGGTTCTCCTGATAACAAGTCTAAAATACACGAGACAAAGTTTTGTGTCTTCAAATCTAAGGAAAATTCTGGCTCTACTTATTCCAGACATATTTGCTCATTCTGCTAATGTTCATGGTATATTCATTATTCTTTTCCAACACCATAACTCAAAGGCATCAATCATTGTTTCTGCTTTCTTATTCATTGACCAAATTCATGTGATATAGGGTGTTTTAAAATACCCTGGTTTGAGTCAGGCATGCCATAATTCTCAAGATGACATCTTTATTTTCTAACATTTTTAAGAGGTCTTTTGTGGTAGATTTTCCCAATGCAATATATCAAATTATTTTCTGACTGCTGTTTCCATGGCTATTGATTCAAATAAAATGAAATCCTAACAACTTCAATCTTATCTCCATTTATCAAGATGCTGCTTTTTGATCCAGTTCTAAGAATTCTGCTTTATATTGAAGAATGATTTTTTAAAATTGTTTTATTGGGGCTCGTACAAATCTTATCACAATCCATAATCCATCCATTGTGTCAAGCACATTTGTACAATTGTTGCCATCATCAATTCAAAACATTTTCTTTCTACTTGAGCCCTTGGTATCATATCCTCATTTTCCCCCTCCCTCGCCGCACTCCTTCCCTCAAGAACCCTTGATAATTTAGAAAGTATTATTATTATTGAATAAATTTTAACGAAGGCTGAAATTTTTTGTCTTAATCAATATGTGATACAACAATGGGACCACAATTGAAAGGATTATAAGGACGGTACAGGATGGGGCAATGTTTCTTTCCGTTTTATTTAGGGTCACTGTTATTCAGACACAACTAAATGACAACTAATAACAAGTCAGCATCATGGGAACGCAAACAGACTACTAGGTCTACACCAATGTTCTATTTCAACAATCAAATTGTATCCTCTGCATTTTTCAGGTTGTTAGTAAGTCTTCCTCCAGACCTGATGCTGTTTGTTTTAGTTTCAATGTATTTTATCTTTAGTTAGTATGTTACATCTCTCTCCTAAGAGAAATACTGTACATACTTGACTATAAGCTGACCTGAATATCAGCCGAGGCACCTAATTTTACCATAAAAACTGCATTAAAAATGTGCTTAAGGACTTCCAGTAAGATGTCGACTGAGTAACACATTCTAGAGGGACTCCGCAGAAATCAGTGTAGGAGAGGTACTAAGAGGAAAATTCCACACTGCTGGGTCGCAGGAGGAGCATCATAAAGATAAGTAGACACAGATCCACCAGGTTTTGAGGGACTGGGGACTATTGACTTACCACAGTTGGAGGCCAACTAGTGTTTGACCTTAGCCCCACCAATGTCTCAGCCCAAGCCAGGATCATAGCATGGGCTTTATCTCAACACAGCAACAGCTTTCCACTGCCTCAGGGCAGAAATTACATTAGAAGAAACCCAACCCTACAAAAGATCCTTGCCAACTCAGTATGGGCACAAGAACAGCACTCACCAAGCATAAATGAGAGACTGCCACAAAGAACAACCCCACCCATAGGGAAACAAAGAGAAAACAGCCCCTAAGATAATATTGGATTCAGGGTGGTAAGAAGTCAAGAAGGAACCACAAACACATGCACACCACACTGTTAAGAAAGGGAGGTAGAAAACACCCAACACAAAAGCTATAAGATGACATCACAGAGTCCATAGATGGAGATAATAACCCTGAAAATCAATGGTCTGAACTCAGGCATTAAAATACTGAGGCTAGCAGACTAGCTAAGAAAACATAACCCATCAATCTGCTGCCTACAGGAGACACATCTCAAGGCTACAGACAAAAATAGGCTGAAAATCAAAGACTAGAGAAAGGCATACCAAGCAAACCACAATTCAAAAAATGCAGGGGTTGCAAACCTAATCTCAGATAAAATTGTCTCAAAGTGTAAACCATAAAAAGAGATAAGGAGGGACATTCTATAATGCACAAGGGAACAGTAGGCAAAGAACCACTAAGAATTTTAAAAATATATTCCCCAAATGAGAGACCCACTGAATACATCAACCAAACACACCATGAGATGAAAAAAGAAATCACAGCCTCAATAATTATAGTGGGTGACTTCAATAAACCACTGTCTGAGAAAGACATATCACAGGGAAAGAAACTCAAGAAGGAGGCTAGAGATGTAAACACTACAATTAGACAATTTGACCTGATATATACAGAGCTTTTCATCCAAATACAAAGAAGTTCACATTCTTTTCAAGGCCACATGGCACTTATTCGAAGATAGACCACATGCTGGGGCATAAGGCAAATCTACATAAATTTAAGCACATTGATATCATACAGACTTCTCTCTCTGACCACTATGCCATAAGGCTGGAAATCAACAAAAGGAAGACAAAGAAAGCAAGACAAAACAAATGGAGGATGAATAACACTCTACTGCAAAAGTAGTGTGTACTGGCGCAGATCAGAGATGAAGTTAGGAAATTTCTAGAAACCAACGAGAATGAGAACACGACATACCAAAACGTATGGGACTCAGCAAAGGCAGTTATCAGAGGAAGTTTCATAGCAATACATGCACACCTGAAAAAGGAAGAAAGACTTATGATTGATATGCTGGCATAAAATTTACAACAACTAGAGCAGAGTCAACAGGATAATCCTATTAATACAAAAAGAAAAGAAATAATACAAATCAGGGCTGAGATTGAGGAGAGGGAAAATAAGAAAACTATGGAAAAAATTGACCAATACTACTGACCAATATCCTTAATGAACATCAATGCAAAAATCCTTAACAAAATACTGGCCAATAGAATACAAAAGTATATCAAACAAACAATTCACCATGACCAAGTGGGATTCATACCAGGGATGGAGGGATACGAAACACCATTAATATCATTTGCCACGTTGACATGAAACACTATAAGAACCACATAATAATATCGATAGATGTGGGAAAAGCATTTGACAACACCCAACACCAATTTTTGTTTAAGACACTTAAGAAGATAGGAATGGAAGGAAAACTCCTCAATATAATACAATCTATATATGAAAAACCAACAGCCAATGTAGTAGTCAATTGAGAAAAGATGAACACGGTCCCACTAAAAGGGGACCAGACAAGTATGCCCCTTATTCCCACTCGTATTTAACATCCTACTGGATGTTTTAGCTAACAGCATTTGGTAAAGAAAAGACATCAAAGGTATTCATCTAGGGAAGGAAGAGGTGAAACTATCATTATTTGCAGATGATATGATTTTATATATGGAAAATCCCAAAAGCCCCACAAGGGGAGTGCTGGGAGCACATAGAGGCGTACAGCAGAGTGGCAAGATACAAGATCAATAAACAGAAGTCTATCAGACTGCTATACACATCGGATAAGACCACAGGAGAGGACCCCAAAAAGGTGGTACCCTTCACAATAGCCAAGCAGAAATTGAAATATCCAGAGATACACCTGACTAACACAATAAAGCTTTATATGAGGAAAAGTGCAGAACAACATTACAAGAAACCAAGGGTGACCTCAACAAATGGAAGAATATCCTGTGCTCATGGATTGGAAGACTCAATATAGTAAAGATGTAAGTTCTGTCCAAGGCACTATATAAGTTTAATTCAATCCTTATACAGTTACCCTCATCGTTCTTCAAAGAAAGGGAAAAACTGATTACCAACTTCATATGGAAAGGAAAGAAGCCCCAAATTAGCAGAGAACTACTCAAGAAGAAGGATAAAATTGGAGGGCTTGCTTTACCTGACTTTAGCACATACTACACAGCCACAGTGGTCAAAACTGCATGGTATTGGTATAGTGACAGAAAATCAGACCAATGGAAAAGAACTGAAAACCCAGAAATTAAATCATCAGCAGACAGACAACGGATCTTTGCCAAGGCTTCCAAAATATCAAATGGGAAGTAGATGCCCTCTTCAACAAGTGGTGCTGGAAAAAATGGGTATCTACCTGCAGAAAAAGGAGCAAGACCCTTATCTTACTCCATAGACAAGAAGAAACTCAAGGTGGATCACAGACCTCGAGGTAATACCACAACAATTAGGGCCATCAATGAGGGAATTGGGACCAACATGAGAACTTTGGTACAGGGAATACATAGGCTATCAGAAATAGGGATGGACACAAATACAGATGATTCAAATTTACAAGTGGGATATACTGAAGATAAAACACCTGTGTACATCAAAAGAACTCACCAAGAGAGTAATAAGAGAGCCCACGGACTAGGTAAACATCTTTAGCAATGACACATCAGACAAAGGTCTTATTACTAAAATATACAATACTCTGATAGCCTCCAAAAAGAAAAAAAACCCAAACTGCCTTCCTAGGAGGTAGGCAAAGGACCTGCAAAGAAGTTTCACAAGGGTAGAAATCCAAAAGGCTAATAACATATGAGAAAATGTTCCCGATAATTAGCTATAAGAGAAATGCAAATTAAAACAACAATGAGATACCACCTAACACCCTCAAAGATAGCCCAATTAAAAATATCAGAAAGCAACAACTGTTGGAGGGGCTGTGGTGAGATAGGAACTCTCGTCCTCTGTTGGTGGACCTGAAGGTATGTAAAGCCACTATTGAAATCAAATTAGAAATATCTACAACAGATGGAAATTGAGCTACCATATAACCCAGCAATCTCCCTACTGTGCCTATATACCCAGAAGAGGCAAGAAACAAACCACGGCCAGACATCTGTGCTCCAATGTTCATCACGGCACAGTTCACAATTGCAAGGAGTTGGAAACAACCCAAATTT
>NW_022107407.1:94373-111265 GCF_000313985.2 Echinops telfairi
ATGCTAAGCAAAGTAAGCCAAGTACAAAAGGCCAAGTACAACATGAGTCTGCTGAGGTAAGCTGGAAAAATAAATGCAAAAGAAGCATAGGGAAGAAGCTAATGTATACAAACATTCCAGAGGTGAGGTTCAGATAGTATGGCAGGGGCCAGACCAAATTCAGGGATACATATGGTAGCCAACTAAAATGGAGGGGAAAAAGAAGAAAAAAAAGAAAAAAATGGGTAGCAGGGGAAACCAGGCACTAACCTATCCAAGGGGAGGGTATTGTTTATATCTCAACAGGGAAAGAGGTACCAAACTTCAGCCCGGTGCTGCAAGATGTGAATGCAACATACCAACATGAAGCAGGGAAACCAGTAAAGAGCTCTGAGGAGCCGATCTCCAATCCCAATTATGTGAACAGATGCCACTCCCCCCAGAAGAATTTACTTCAAGGACAGCACTTAAGCCACAGCTCAAGAAGAGGGACATGTCTGATGAGAGCACACAGGAGCAAATGAAGGAGGAAGAAGAGAGAGTGGAGCATATCCTGCCCCATCAAGCCTTGAGGACGATATCCCTGCTCGGAGCAGCCAATGCACAGAGAGGACCATATGGCTGGTTCCACTATGGGACTTGACATCCATCACTGACCTATGGCCCTACAAGGGACAACACTGGAAGCACAGTGTGGAATTGTGCCCGATCTAACCATACCACACAGAAGCAAAACACTAAGGGCGTGCAACAGAACAGCAAAGGGAGAAGAGCAAGGAAGTCCCCAGGGAGTACCAAAAATAGACCTTGTGGCCAGGGCGTGGCCCTCCATCACACTCTTAAAGATCAACAAACAGACCTTGAACTACTTACAGGTTTTTCTCTTTTTTGTTGTTGTTGTTGTTTTGTTGCTTTGTTTTGCTGTCTTGTTTTGTGCATTTTATTATCTCTGCAGGTCTATCTAGATAACATAGGCTGGATAAACAATCTGGAGGAGGAAACAATGGGACCGACAGCTTCAGGGGGTCATGGGAGAGGGGTAGGTGGCAGAAAGGCAGTGGTGTAAACAAGCAGGGACAAGGGAACAACAAGTGATCCAAAATCAGTGGTGAGGAAGGTATAAGAGGCCTGGTAGGCCTTGATCAAGGCAATGAAACCAAGAGGAATTACTGAAACCCAAATGAAGGCTGAGTATGATAGCGGGACAAAAGGAAAGTAACAGTAATAGAGGAAAGAACTAGGAGGCAAAGGGTATTTGTACAGCCATGTACAAATGTAAATATATTTATATATGAAGATGGGGAAATAGATCAATGTGCATGTATTTATTGGATTAGTATTAAGGTAGCAGATGGACATTGGGCCTCCACTCAAGTCCTCCTTCAATGCAAGAATACTTTGTTCTATTAAACTGGCATTCCATTATGTGAGCCTTCCCGACATGATAGCTGAAGACAAAGTGGTTGCATAAACAAATGTGGTGTAGAAAGCTGATGGTACCTGGTTATCAAAAGATACAGGGTCTGGGGTCTTAAAGGCTTCAAGATAAACAAGCAGCCATCTAGCTCAGAAGTAACAAAGCCCACATGGAAGAAGCACACCAGCCTGTGTGATCATGAGGTGTAGTAGGGATCAGGTACCAGGCATTACAGAACAAAAAATCGTATCATTGAGAATGAGGGGCAGTGTGGAGGGGGACCCAAAGCCCATCTGTAGACAACTGGACATCCCCTTACAGAAGGGTGGCAGGGAGGAGACGAGCCATTCAGGGTGCAGTGAAGCAACAATGAAACATACAACTTTTCTCTAGTTCTTAAACGCTTCCTCCCCGCCACCTCCTCCACCATCATGATCCCAATTATACCTTACAAATCCAGCTAGACCAGAGGATGTACACTGGTAAAGATAAGAACTGGAAACACAGGGAATCCAGGACAGATGATCCCTTCAGGGTCAATGGTGAGAGTAGCGATACCGGAAGGGTGCAGGGAAGGTGGGGTAGAAAGGGGGAACTGATTACAAGGATCTATATATAACCTCCTCCCTAGGGTATGGACAACAGAAAAGTGGGTAAAGGGAGACATCAGACAGTGTAAGACATGACAAAATTACAATTTATAAATGATCAAGGGTTCATGAGGGAGGTGGCGGCAGGGAAGAAGGGGAAAATGAGGAGTTGATACTAAGGGCTCAAGTAGAAAGCAAATGTTTTGAGAATGATGATGGCAACAAATGTACAAATATGCTTGACACAATGGATGTATGCATGGATTGTGATAAGAGTTGAATGATCCACCAATAAATTTTTTTTTAATGTGCTGAAAAACACGGCTTATACATGAGTATATACGGTACCTCAGTCCTTGGCTTTGCGTGAAGATGAATTCATTCCGAAGCCTGGCTTGTGATTCAAGTGAGTTTTACAACAGAAGTAGTTTCAGGTTTTACACAGGCATCCTTAGGGCACTTCACCCCCACATGCACATGGAGTCCTGAAGCCAGAGGAGATCGCTGCACAGCCTCTGAGGATCAGCTTGAGAAGCAGAAGGGCCCACAAAGCTCTGGATTCTGGCTTTTTGGGTCTTCTGTTGGGAGGCATGGTTGAAGATCCTGTTCAACCCCATTGACTGAATTGAATTCACCTGGCCCAGATGGGCCAATCCAGGTGTAACACCCACCTAGGTGTTCCACCCCTTTAAGGCCGTGAGCTCGAACCTCTGAGTTTGCGCAATGGACACCCCAGTCCCGGTGCTAGCTACCTAACAAATTTACATGACATGTTTTCTTCTTAAAAAGAAAAAAAAATGCCTTCGTTCTACATAAATCAAGTCCCAAAGCAAATGAAGAGCTAAAGATGACCTCAGTTCCATTTGTGGAAGTCCTGATGTTGTGTGGATGAACTGCAGTTAGTTGGGATAAGAGATAATCGATCCTTGAGTGTTAACATCAATCGATCCCACTCTGTTAACGTTTATCCATCTCTAAGCCATTCTTAAAGAACATCATAAGGTCACACCTTCCTCACAGTAGTCCAGCTGAGCAACCATGCCATCTGAACTCATGTTTTCACCAATAAAGAACTGGTAGTTTTTGAAATTTGCAAGGATGTGCTTGATTTGTTTTATAGGCCCTGTCATAAAAATTTTACTCTTTCTGGGTTTTGTTCTTCAAGATTGCACTTGATTGATTTCATGTAGTCTTCTTTACATTTCTTGTACGCTTCTTTTGTGAAGATGGGTTCCTGTAAGTGTTGGTTCAAGACAATATCAACACTGGTGATCAATATGCTTTCTATTCAATTGCTATCCAGGTCTTCCAATGAGGCATTTCTAATGATGAGCATGTCCTCAATGTTACCTTATGTCCTGCTGACCAGGCACAGCCCATCTGCTATCTCTCAGATCTTCTAACTGTTGGAGAATATCCCATCATGGCTGAAGATATGATGGCAGCTAGAGTGAGATGGCTGCAATGCTAGAGTAGCAGGAACCCTAAGCTCAGAGTGAGTTTGGTTCAGCTGGAGCAGTGCTCCAGGGCAGGGTGAGAGTGGGTGGAAAAAAGCCCAGATGCTGTTTTCTTCTCTATGTAGTCCAGTGTGTGGAATTATTTAGTTAACATACAGATTGAATGAGCATGTGAAAGGATACAAAATAATGCACACCTTTGATTTTAAACCATGCACTGTCCCCTTCATCTGTTTGTATAAACCTTTTGGTTTATGTTTCACATGAGCATAATTAAGTATCCCATTCTGTACAATGTTATCCATAATTTACTGTAACAACACAGTTGAATGCCTTGGCATAGTCAATAAATTACAGTAAACATTTTTCTAGTATTCTCTGCTTTCAGCCAAGATTTATCTCACATCAGCAATGGTATCCTCCATGCCATGTCCTCTCCTCTTCTGACTCTGGCAGTTCTCTGTTGATGTACAGTTCCAATCTTTTAATTATCTTGGCAAAATTTTACTTATGTGTGATATTAACATTCAATACTTTCCACATTCTGTTGGTTACTCTTTCTGTAGAATTTGTATGAAAATGAATCTCTTTCAGTCAGTTGGTTGGCCAGGTAGCTTGGGGAATATAGAAAGGTTTTCCTCCAAATTGTTCCCCCATATTCAATGTCTATACACTTGGAGGTCAGCTGCTTAAAGATGATGTCCTTGAGGGTATCAGCCATTTAGAGCAATCAGACTCTATAGTCTATCCCACGCTAAGTAGGGTCCACTCCCTGCTGATAAGGATAGTGGATTGTACAAATGTGCTTGACACAATGGATGGATGGATGTGTTAAGAGTTGTAGGAGGCCCCAATAAAGTGATTTAAAAAGAAAAAAAGGGCAGTGGATTGTTCTCCTGAAGGAGAGCCCAAAGACAAGGTCAAGCCAACTCAAGGAGGGTCAAGGTTAGGCTGCCATCTTGAATCATGGGTCCACCCATCTTGTCACATGTGTACCCCTAGAGCCTCCCCTTCCTATTGTGTGTTCACCCCTAGCTCATCCCCCTTCCTGTTGCACATATGCCTATTGTACAGCCACTCCCTGTTACATAAATGGTTGCCTGTAATCAGGGGGGTTTGCATGTTCCCAAAATGTATATAAGCCGGGATTGGAAATATATTCGATCTCTCTGCGTGGACCTGGCTGCTGAGATCATGGCTGTCCAGAAGGTGAGCAATTGCATACTTTATCTTGTCTGATGTATCTTTATTAATTTTATCCCTCATTTACACAACCACCCCTTGGACTTGTTTGATTATGAGGGCTGGTGCCCCACAGTAGCTGTCTTCCAAATTTCTTGGCATAGACAAGTAAGTACTTCCAGTGCATCAACATCTTGTTAAAACATCTTAGTTCATATTCTTTCTATTCCTGGAGTCTTTTCCCTCTCCATAATGCAATCAATACAGGTTGGACTTCTTTGTTCAATACTATTGGCCTTTGGTCACATGCTGCCTCCTGAAATGGCTGAATATAAACCAATTATTTTTAGTACAATTATTTTGTATATTCTTCCCTTCTTGTCCTCATCTTCATTTTCTTTCTTTTTTTAAACATTTTATTAGGGGCTCATACAACTGTTATCACAATCCATACACACATCAATTGTGTAAAGCGCATTTGTACATCATTCTCAAAACATTTTTTCTCCACTTAAACCCCCGACATTAGGTCCTCATTTTTCCCCTCCCTCCCCGCTCCCGCCTCCCTCATGAGCCCTTGATAGTTTATAAATTGGTATTTTGTCATATTTAATTTCCTTTTAAAGTGGTTTGCTCACAGCAATATTTCAACTTGAGGCATTGTTTTCTTCTTCAGTTCTTTCACCATGAAAAATATTGAGCATGTTCCTCCCTTTTGGTCTTCTAACTCCACGGCTTCACATATGTCATTTTAACAATTTACTTTGTGTTCTTGAGTTGCCTTTTGACATTCTCTGTTCAGCTCTGTTACTTCATAATTTCTTTTATTTACTGTAGGTATTTTATGTTGAAGAGTAAGTTTTAGACTCTTCTGACATCTATTCTTTCCTGCCTTTTTAGTGACATTTTTTATTTTTTCATGTATGATCTGGTTTTTGGTCATTAATCTTCAATGTGTCAAATCGATCCTTGAGATGGGCTCTAAATTTGGTTGGGATATACTCAAGATTGTACTTTGGCTTCCCTGTACTCATTCATTTTCTTCAGCTTCAACTTGAACTTCCATATGGACAACTGATGGTCTGTTGCCTTATTCTGACTAATGATATTGATACTCTTTTTACAAAGATGTTGTTCATTTGATTCCTGTGCCTGATTATATTCCATTTGGTGGGTCCATATGCATAGTTACCATTTGTTGCTGAAAAAAATTATTTGCAATGAATGAGTAGTTGTTTTTGAAAAATTCCACCATAGTATCTATCATCAAGGCCATATTTTCTAAAGACTGGTCTTTCTTCTTTTCCACCTTATAAATTCCAGTCACCAGTAATTATCAATGCATTTTTGAATGTATGTTTGATCAGTTTCAGACTCCAGAAGTGAGTAAAAATATTCAATATTGTCATCTGTGGCATCAGTAGTTATTAGAGCATAAATTTATAGTAACATTAACTGGTCTAATAATAGTCATATTAACTGGTCTTCCTTGTAAGTATATGGCTATTAGTGAAGCACTGGCTTAAGAATAGATTTTGAAATGTTCTTTTTAATAATGAATGTGATGCCACTCCCCTTCAGTTAGTCATTCTCAGCAACATAGATCATAGGTTTCTTTTTTTTTTTCCATAGGTTTCTTTAATAGCGCTAATATCAGCCTATTTCAGCCCGCCAATATCTGGGATAGGTATTCCATTTAATTTTTAATGGCTTTCAGTTTTCTTGCCCTGATGTAGTGGTTATGCGTTGGGCTACAATTGGAAAGGTTTGAATCCACCAGCAGCTTTGAGGAAGAAAAGCTGGGCTTTCTAATGCCATAAACAACTACACGCTCAGAAACTTGCAGGGCCATTCTACCCTGTCCTATAGGATCACTATGAGTCAGTATTGACTTGAGGGTAGTGAGTTTGGTTTTCAGTTTTTCTAGATTCCTACTTCATACAAAACATATTCCTACTATTGATGGGTGTTTTCAGCAGATTCTTCTCATTGGGTGTAGTGCCATACAACAAATAAAAAGTCCTGAATGTTTTACTTCATCCACATCTTGAAGGAGGTAAGCTCTTCCTCACTCATATTTTGAGTGTCTTCTAATAGGAGGGGTTCACCTTTTAGCACCACATCAGATGTTTCACTGCTATTCATAAAGTTATCATTGACCACTTTTCAAAGAATTAGATTATCAGGTTCTTCTTCCTAGTGTTTTAATCTGGAGGCTCTGCTAAAACCTATCCACCATGTGTGACCATGACCGTGCCATGGGCATGTTTCAGCATCACAGAAGACAAACTGAAAGATGAGTAGTAGAGGTCCCTGACTAACTTGACACAAAGAAAAGCCTAATGATTTTGATATATATAACTAAGGCCTACAGAAAAATGAAAATTGGAATATGAGGCCGTACCCCCCCACCCAAAAACCGGAATTGCTCTGGGTGGAGTGGAGCTTTTGTAGTATGCATTCTTCTTCTTTTTTTTTTTAGTATGCATTTTTCCCACTAAGCAATCATTGCACAACTCGCTCTGAGTTAGTGCACCCAGTGGTGTCACCTGGGAAGATTCTCTCTGGCCACAGTGAATTTTTTTGTAAAAGCAGTTTCACTAGAACCTCATTTTTTTTCCTGATGGCCAATTTAAGAGAACAACGTGTGGCTGTGAAATTTTGTTTCCTGCTTGGGAAAAATGCAGCAGAAACTGTTGTGATGTTGACACAGCTTACAAGGACCAATTATATGGGAAAAATTCAAGTGTACAGGTGGTTTTCTCATTTCAAAAGAGGTGAAATGTTGATTGATGACAAATCTCATTTTGGATGTCCGCCAACTTCCTGAATGGTTGAAACTGTTGACTCATATTGTATTTGGTGTTCATTCAACCAGGTCAGACTGTTAATCAAACTTTCTATTTAGAGGTTTTGAAAAGATAGCGTGATAGTGTATAAAAACAAGCCTGACTTATTGCAGATGGGGGTCTGCACCACAACAATGCATCTGCTCATGTAGCCATCTGAGTGCGTGAGTTTTTGGCAAAATGCAACACACACACCCCAAACACCACCACCCCCTCCAACGTTCAAACCAGCATAACTCTTTCCCCACTCACCTTACTCACCTGGCCTTGCTCTATGGGACTACTTTTGTTTCCCTGAATGCAGAGGGACATGAAGGAACAACAATCTGACAACATAGAAGAGGTGAAAAAAAATGAGAAGGTTGCTGTCAGCCATCCAAACAGATGAGTTTAAAAAATGTTTCTAAGAATGGAATTGCATATTTCACAAATGTATTAAGTGTAATGGAGAGTACTTTGGAGGTGATAAAGTTGTTTGGGGAAAAAATTTAAATTCATAGCTTTGAGGTGATGGTGGGCAGAAAAACATTCTGTTTTTTGTGGGGGTGCCCCCTTGTACTACTTTATAGGTGTACAGGGAGAGTTGTATATTTAGGGTCACTTCATAAAGAGAAAGAAGTCCAATTATAACCAAAATATTGGATTCAGAAATCTAAACTATTGATTTGTGTTGGATGAGCTCATGAAAAAGGCAAGGGCAAGGAGGTCACCAAAATAATAGTGTTATCTCTTCTACAAGGAAACAGGAACACTGGAAGTTTGCTTCTCTGGTCCCAACTGTGATAGGTAGGTTTATTGTGCTAACATGGCCAATCAACATATGTGAGATTAATTGAAGGGCAGAGAGATAAATGGCTTGGTGAGCCTCGCCTTTCTTGCATTGTTCTTTGATGATTGGACCAGTGTGCAGCTTGTTCTCTGCCTCAATTTGCATGATTCACTACCTGTGGGGCACCTAACCCATGGACTGTGTTGCTGTAGTTTGAGGTTCCTTCAAGACCTGCGTTGCCACACTACTGGAGTATACATTGCTTGAGCTGGGGACATCCAGTCAGACCATGTCACCTGTTGGTGACCTGCCTTGCTGTTTGCTGGCTGTGGCCGGATAGCTTGGATTGCTGTACAGAGGACAACCCGGAGGCCCTCAAGACTTGAAGAACTTCCAGTGTATTAGCTGTCTCACAGAAGTGAGTTGCACTGAGTCATTTGTACTGCTTTATAGATTAATTAACTTTATTTATTATGTTTTGTCTATCTATCTATATGAAAATATATTTATATACATGAATATATATAAAACATTAGTGTCCTGGTTTTGTTTCTCTAGAGAACCCTGTGTAACATACCACCCAATCTAAGGTCTAAGTGTTCTTGCAACTCTTCTTTAAATTTCTAGAGGTTTTAGCCCTAGGGATGCACTACCACTCAGGCACTATTCCCTATTAATTTTTTTTTACCCTTTTATAGTAAAAAAATACACACACACACACACACACACACACACACACACTCTCTACTTGGCCAATATTACATGAGTAAGTATCTGACAATGTTTCAATGCTACCCAAAAGTTTTTCCATGGCTAATGCTACCCAAAAGTTTTTCCTCCGAAGTGGACAGCCTATTTCTTCTTTATAGTCTGTTATTATTCTTGAAACTCTCTTGACATCTGTTTGTTTCAAGGAATCCTGTTGGTATTTGAAATACCCGTGACACAGCTTCCAGAATCACAGCAACCCACACGCTACCACAGTACAACAACCTGACAGACAAATGGTGCTGCATTCCTGCACAAGACCTTTTCAAAGTGCAAAAAGCAAGGATTTAATTCTGAGAACTACAGTGCCCCTAACCCAAGCCTTAATATTTTCAATCACCTCATATGTAGGTGAAAGCTGGACACTGAATAAAGAAGACTGATGAAGAATTGATGAGTTTGAATTATGATGCCCTCAGCAAAGAATATTGGAAGTACTATGTATTGCCATAGGAGCAAACAAATCTGTCTTCGAAGAAGTGTAGCCAGAATGCTCCTTAGAGGCAAGGATGGTGAGACTTGCCTCATGAACTTTGGACATATTGTCAGGAGAGACCAGTCCATGGAGTAGGATATTATGCTTGGTAAAGTGGAGGGGTAGCAAAAATGAGGAAGACTTTCAACGAGATGGATTGACACAGTGGCTGAAACCATGACCTTAAATATAAGAATAAATGTGAGGATGGCACAGGCCATGGCAGTGTTTCATTTTGTTGTGCAAAGTATTGCTATGAGTCAGAACCGACTTGATGGCACCTAACAAAAACTAATACATGAGTAGTAAAACTTCTGACTTGAAAAAAAGAAAGACTGAAAAATAATCACTCACAGAGAATCTTATAATCCTATGAGCATCTTCTTCCATCTTCTCTTAGCCAGATTTACAGGTAAAATATCCTTGGTAGGAGTTACAATTATTGCCAGAAGAAGCATATTAAATAATTTACAGTGTGTGGCAGCTGTTTTCAATCCAGAGAGTTTTTCCTGACTGAGTGGCTTTACCCAGTCCACAGCTACATTTCTTTAAAAACTTTATTCTTAAGTTAAAAAAAAGAAAAAGAAAATATAAAAATGATATCTATCTATTGATATATCTACATCTTTATGACTGATATGTTCCACAAACCCTTAGAGTTTCTCTCCTCTGAGAATCCGCGCTTCCTACAGGCACACTGTATTATGGTACTTTTGGGGGGGATTGAAAGTGGCTCTTCTAAGGAGCTGCCTTGTATGTCAGTGCGCCCAAATGTGACTGACAAATAATAAATGCTGAACAATTATATGCCATTAAGTGCCCATTAAAATCCATATAGGTACTTTAGAATTTCACAGAGTGTTCCTATGATTTCTCTTAATACCTACTTCTACCCTATAGCATAATAATATTATCACGTTATCATTTTTTTGTTTATAGCGTGCAAACAAGAAACAATGAGTTTGAGTATCTTGCTCATTGCCAGCCAAAAGTAAAATGTAATTAGAGTGTGGTCTTCTGATCAGTCTCTTGATACCCCGCAATTTGTTCAAGCCAGTACAAACAACTCACCAAAAATATCACTTTGGAAGGCCAACTTTGGAGGCAGTACTTCTGGATGTCTGCTCCCAGAGGCAAAAGCTTGGGCGGGAACACTAGGACCTTGGACTACATCTCCCAGAGAACCCTGGGAGTACATCTAAACATCAGACGATTGGTTAAAATCCACAGCCAATGGTACTGAGAAGAATTCAGACAATCCAATCATAGGCCAGTAGGGGCGGGCCCTCATGAGCCGAGGCCGGATTGAGCTCAGCAATCTGCAGCATACTGAATGGTCCCAAACCTCTGTGGACCGAGGAGTGAAACGGAACGCTTCGGAGACCCTGTCGTTTGACGCTTCAAGTCTAGTCCTGGGCCCTTCCGGAGACTCCGGTTCTGTGCCATCGGGAACACGTGCGCAGCCAGCTGTCACCTGGCGCCTAGAGCTCGGGCCTGCTGGAGGCGGCCTTCCAGGTACTGGTGGGGAGGGCAGACCCCAGGGTTGAGAGGCCCTAGGCGTCCCTGAGGGATTTAAAACAGTCTTTACAGGCTCATTGGGGGTGGCTGGCCGGCCTTACTCGGCCGTCCCCAGTGGAGGCCGCGTCTTCTCCGAGGCGGCCCCAGTTTAGGAGGGAGAGAGTCTATTGCCGGTCCTCCGCCCCGCTAGAGAGGCTGCAGCCTGTTAATCCAGAGAATTTGTTGCTGCAGGCTTCCGTTGCTTCCGTATTGATTCGTGCCTGGCCTTGTAAACTCTAAGGGGGGGGGGGGGCTTCCTGGAGGCTGTCAGAAATGCTGTGTCAATTGCTTTTGAATTTTGGGGGGCAAGCCATAGGCCCCACCGTTTTGCTCTACACCTTCCTTGGTCAGCACACCAGTCAACGCGTAGACCACATCTCTCCCACAGAAATAAGCCGTTACCATAAGAGTAACTCCTGCTTTGCCGATATATAAATGTTCAACGGTGCAGATATGTGGACGCTGTTGTCAGATTTTTGCTGTTGAGTTTATTTTGTTTTATTAATTTCTCGTTCTGATTCAATATTTGTTGAGCATCTTCTGTGCACAGCCAAAGGAAGGTCAAGCTTTGAGGGACAAATTTTTATTTTTTAATTCAGGGGGTAGGGCAACAGTTCTGTAAGTTTGTTAAAATACTAGATAAGCAGGCCCCACTTGAGTGAAATACCAATTTATGGTATTGGGACTAGGGTAGTAGTCTTATCAAGGGAATCTGAAGTAGATTATGAGCTAAGTCTTGAGAAAAATGTACGTAGTTTGGTATAAGAACTGAATATATTTTCATTCCTTGGATTTCCTAGACTAACTCATTATGGTAGTAGAAAGCCTCATCTTTCTCCCAAAGAGTCGATGCTGGTTTGCGTAACCCACAATGCCACCAGGGCTCCAAATGAATTGTGGGTTTCTATTTCCATCCCTGGTTAAATACACATAAGAAAACACTCGAGGAGTAAAGTAGGGGATGTAGCAAAGAGAGAATCAGTAATAGAACAGTTATAGTCTTGTGACAGAAAATGAGGATGTCCTGCTCCAAGAGGAGGATGAACACCAAATTAATAAATAAATTAATTAAGCAACTCCTTGAAAATTTACCAGAAGTTACCTAGTGACTGCTTTTAGGATTCTGATAAATGTGACTGAGAATTGTTCTTGAAACCAGTAGAACTGTGATTGAGAAACATTTTATCACTTGTTATCAGATAAGACATATCTCTGTTATTTGACCTTTTTTTAACTCATTCTTCCCATTTAATTTCTCCATCTGAATGTAGGTATTGTTAAAAGCAGCAAAATGCCTTGGGAGTTGTTTGGATCTAGTCCAGTGCCCTCATCTCCACATTTGAACCCCAAGTTAACCAAGTTTAGAGTCCCCTTATGCAAGATGACACAACCTTGGTTAATGAAAGTGGGGACTAGAAGCACTTGCTGATGAAGACCAAGGATTGCAGCTTTCAATTTGGATTACAACTCAATGTAAAGAAGACTAAACTCTTTAAAACTAGATCAATAAATAACATGATAAATGGAGGAAGGTTTGAAGTTGTAAAGCATTTTGTCTGTTTAGGATCCACAATCTGTGCTAATGGAAGCAGCATTTGAGGTCAAATGATGCATTGCATTGGGTAAATCTGCTGTACAGGATCTCTTTCAAGTGTCAAAAAGCAAGCTGGTTACTTTGAGGACTGAGGTGTGCCTGACTTCAAGTTTTCATATGCATGTAAAAGTTGAACATTGAATAAGGAAGACTGAAGAGGAATTGAAACGTTTGAGTTAAGGTGCTGGTAAAGAATATTCAAAGTACTGTGGACTGCCAAAAGAAGAAACTGCTGTCTTGGAAAAATTGTAGCCACAGTGCTGCTTAGAGGCAAGCATGGCAAGACTTAAATTCACACACTTTGGACATGTTATTAGGAGAGACTAGTCCCTGGAGAAGGATGGCATTTTTGGTAAAGCTGAGAGCAATGAAAGACAGAAAGACCCTCAACAGGATGGATTGACACAGTGGCTGCAACAATAGGCTCAAGTATAAGAACAATTGTGAGGATGGTGCAGAACTGGGTGGTATTTTGTTTTGTTGTACATATAATTGCTGAGTCGTAACTGAGTCTGCACATACCAAAAGAACAATGGCAAAGTCCCTTTCAAGTACTCTGAGCCAGGCCCTTAGACCTAGATAAGACTTCAGATTTGCTTCTGCTTTTCTGTCCGGAAAAACGGTGTGCTAGAATTAGAATCACCTTTTAACTTGCTAAAAAATTTCTTAGTTGCTTACTGGTATCCTCTTCTAAATGGAACTTTTTAATGAATTGTGAACTGAACCTCAAGGTTGGGCTTTATGGTTAAATTTTCATGACCTCAGACCATGGTTGTAGCCCCTCAGGAAGGACATTTGTTGGCCAGCAAATAATTGTGAGAAAATTTTAAACGACAACTTCTAGATTTCATCATCTTTTATGGCATTGTTATGTTCTGTCCAGTTGGTTCTAACTCGTAGTACAACAGAACAATGTTGCCTGACCCTGAGCCATCCTCACAACTGTTATGTTTGAGCCCATTGGTTACAGCGACTGTGTCAATCCATATCCTCAACAGTCTTCTTCTCTTTTGCTACTTTGGTACTTTCAGTATTTTTCCCTAGAACCATAATACAAATGAATCCTTATTCGGTCTTCCTTATTCATTGCCCAAATCTCACATGTATATGAGGGCAATAGAAAATATGGCTTGAGTCAGACTCATTTGAGTTTTCAGAGCAACATATTTGCTCTCCAACATTTTAAAGTGGTCCTGTGCAGCAGATTTGCCCAAGGCAATACATCATTTAATTTTTTGACAACTTTCCATGAGCATTGATTGTGAATCCAGGCAATATGAAATCCTTGACAACTTCATACTTTTTGTACCATTTATCATGATGGTCCAGTTATGAGGATTACTGTCCCAGTTGGGAGGACTTGTTTTCTTTATATTGTATTGTAATCTCTACTGAAGGCTGCAATCTTTGTTTTTCATCAGGTTCTCTTCACTCAGCAATCCAGGTGGTATCATCTACATATTACTTGTTGATATGTTTCCTCCTATCCTGATGCTGTTATTCTCAAGGTCAGCAGATTGAATCCACCAGCGGCTCCTCTGGAGAAAGGGGGCTTTCTATTCCTGTAAACAGTTACGGTGTTGGAAACTCACACGGCAGCCCTACCTTGTCATATAGGGTCACCATGAATTATCATTGACTTGATGGCAGTGGCATTGTTGTCAATTTTACCTCATTAGATCTTAGAAAGAACATAATGCTCAAAAAAAAACATTTTACTAGTTAAGCTAAATTTACTTGGTTTTAAGAAGACTTCATGTGTTGTTTTTCGTTTATGTTTAAAGATTATTTCAGAGGTTCATTTAACTGTTAATTACTCCAGAAGTTCTAGAGTACATGAGCATTTGAAAATTTCTTCTAAATTTCGCATTTTGATCAGTACCCTTCTTTGGAATCTTTGATCATAATGGATTTTGTGTGACTCCAAAATTCAGCACAGGTTTTTCTCACTTTTCATTACTTCTTGGAATTAAGGGCAAAGAGCCTGGGAGAGTTGAGTTGGTATTAGGTAATCATTATTTTATAGGTGGTTTGGAGGAGTATAATACCCTGTTGGCAGGTGACAGTTTTGATAACAAGTTAAGAGGAAGGTTGGTGTTTCAGTGGTTTCAGTTAGCCTGCTAATCCCTTCTAAGGGAGCATGTGCACAGACTAACAAAGGAACAGAGTCCAGAGGATTTGCAGTAACCTGCCCTGGTCTTGGGTTAGTTGGCTTTTTGCTACCTATTTTCCTCATCCCTGAAACGTTAATAGCCACACCTGACATAACTTTTGATTTGGCGCTTCCCCAGTGATTCTGTGTTGTGTACAATCTTCTATTGCATTAGGCATTTTTATGATTTAATGAAAGCAGTCAACATGTTCCTAATGCTGCAGAGTAATAAGTGCATTTTTATGTTCTCTGATGCTCTCACATAAGTGATCATAAACTACTCCTAACTTACCCTTCATACATCTTTTTGACCTTTTTCAAACTATTTAAAGCAGGTATGAAGAAAGCCCATCAGGATGAGATTGGAGCCATCTTGCAAGAGAGGATTATGGTACTTGATGGAGGGATGGGGACCATGATTCAGCAGTACAAGCTAAATGAAGAATCCTTCCGTGGTCAAGGATTTAAAGATCACTCCAGACCTCTGAAAGGCAACAATGACATTTTAAGTATAACTCAACCTGATCTCATTTACCAAATCCATAAGGTAAGATATTCACTACTTCTTGTATTCTCAGACATTGAGCAAAGTGTTTTGTTTACCAAGGGCAGACTACTATGCTTTGTGCCCTTGAAGATAGTAGAAGAAAGGGAATTTTTTTCTTTTCTATTTTTTAGAAAACAGGTATTGGAAACTAGAAACAGTAATGCACTGTCTTGGGCTCTTGGAATAAGGATATGAAGAAGGTATGTTTTTTTCCCTTCAGGCATTTATATTCCAATGAAAAGTTAGTAAGCCTGAATACTTTGGAATTTTTCTCTCTAATGCATGTGATAGTGAACATCTTTTTTGTAATCATCAGTATTCCTCATTTCCTCCTAACCTCCCTTGCCATTCCCCCAAGGAACCATTAATCCAGTTACTGCCTCTGTAGCATTAACTATCCTGGATTTCTTTTTAAGTACATTTTTTATTAAAAGACAATTTTATTGGGGGCTCTTACAACTCTTAAAACAATCTTGATACATCAATTATATCAAGCATATCTGTACATATGTTGCCATCATTCTTTTCTAGACTACTTTCTATTGAGCCCTTGGTATCAGCTCCTCTTCCCCCCAACTCCCCACCCTCATGACCCCTTGATAAATTATAAATTATTTGCATATCTTACACTAACCACTGTCTCCCTCCCCGCATGGTGTGTGTGTGTGTGGTTATGTGTCCAGCATTGCTATTGGTTCCCCCTTCCTCCCCTCCCTCTCCACCTTTCCCCTACCTTTCTGGTATTACTATTATCATGCCTTCTTATCTGTACCTGTATACATGCTCCGGTCTAGCCCACAGTGAAAGGCAGGACTGGGGTCATGATGGGGAGGTGAGGAAGGCTCAAGGAACCAGAAGAATATTGTGTGTTTCATCCGTGCTTTACTATGCCCTGGTTGACTCATCCCTTCCCTGTGACCCCTCTGTGAGTAAATGTCCCATTGTCTACAGATGGGCTTTGGGTTTCTGCTCCGGCCCCCCTTGTTCTCAACAATACGTTTTTTTGGTTTTGTTTGTTTGTTATGGGTTTCTGATGCCTGTTACCTGGTTCCGATGACTACTCATGATTGCACAGGCTGGTGTGCATCCTCCATGTGAGTTTGTTGCTTCTCTGCTAGGTGGCCGCTTGTTTAACTTTAAGCATTTAAGACTCCAGACACTATATCCTTTGATAGCTGGGCACCATCTGCTTTCTTCACCACATTTGTTTATACAACCATTTTGTCTTCAGTGATTGTGATAAGAGGGTGAGCATCACAGAAGCCAGTTTGATAGAACAAAGTGTTCTTGCATTGAGGGAGGGTATGAAGTCCGTCCACTACCTCAGTGTATTGCCATATAAATATATGTACATAGGCTAATACCTCATTTTCATGAATTAATATATTTACATATGTTTGCCTATGCTTCTACCTCCATCCATAGCTTTGCTTTCTAGATCCTTCTTCTGTTTCCTTTTACCTTCCTCCTGTCCCACCATCACGCTGCCCTACTTCTGCCTCTTAGTAATTCCTCTCAGCTAGATTGCTGTTGCTCCAACACCCCCAGGATCTCTA
>NW_022107407.1:111365-123342 GCF_000313985.2 Echinops telfairi
CTCATTCCCCCATCTCCTTCTCCCTCCAAGTCCCTCTGGGACCGATGGTTCGTTGCTGTCTCCTAGAGCTTGCTTACCATTGCCTTTCTTATATGAGCAAAGCCAAGGCACAAAGCCCCCTAAAGAGCCTCTAAAATAGACTCCAGGCTAGGAGAGGCAGCTGCTGGAAGTCCCCCAGGACCAGTGGTGAGATAGTCATAAAGGTCAGCTGACAGACCTGGAATTATGTATGTTTTTTTTTCTCCTTTTCTTTTCAATTTTTTCCTGGATTTCATATACAGAAATACATTAGAAAACAAACAAGAATGACAAAACAGAGAAAGCAGGAAATATTAAAAACTAGAACAAATTTAAATGGATCATAAGGAAAATCAAATGATTGGGTGCTAAATTTTAACCTAACTGCATCTACAACAATCCAATTTCCAGGCATTCTGCATGGTAGCAAGTTACTCAAATTTTTGGTCCTTGGCCAGAGATTCACAAGGGCTTAATTCATGTGTATTTCCCATTCACTTTTTTTTTTAACTGAAATAGCTTTAAATTGGGTCAAAAGGAAGATCAAATGAAAAGATATACTACATTTTGACTATGGCTGCCTAATTGACTTTACAAGTGCTCTCTGTTTGATAACAGTGCAATTCACATCCTTCAACTATGAGAGGAAATCATTCTCTCAAAGCTTAATCCATGAGTGGACCCTGTAAATGGACTAAAAAACAATAAACACACTTTTTTAAGGACATAATGCAGACATCATACCAATCATACCAATTCAATAATTCAGTTATATCAAGCAGTGTTGTACAATCACTACCATAATCAGTTAAAAAATATTTTCTTCTTTCTTGTGCTCCTTGATATCAGCTCACCATAACCCCTCTTCTTCCCTTGTTGGAACCCCCAAGAACCCTAATTCTAGTTATTGTCTCTGTAGATTCACCCATCCTGTGTTTCATATACCAAGAAACATAGGAAAATACAAAACCGTCAAGAAGGCTCCCAACAATAGCAAAATACAACAGCGATAAATCCCAGTTTGGAAACAAGCAAATGTACCAGGAAATATTAAAAATCAGATGAAGTTCAAAGTGTAGCCAAAGGGAGATCAAATTACAAGGTTTTAACCATTCAAGTCACATTTATCATTTTAATCTACTGTACTCCTCTCTGCAATATTCTGATAACCCAGTTATTTCTATCCCTCAAGTATGGTCAGAGGAAAATCACCAGAGGCTGATTCCATGTATAGATCCTGCAAATGTATTTTGGACTTCCACTGTAGTCCATAGCCTTTTGCAAACCAGATTTTCACAAGTTATTCTTTGTTCCCATTCCTCCTCTGGATTTGGATTATATAATTTATAATCCTCGGATCACAGATGTTGATGTGTCATTTACTGACTGGTTGTTTGAAAACAAGCTTTTAAGACCCCAGACCTGTACCTTCTGATAGTCCAGCACCATCTAATTTCTTTTTCTTTTTTTTTAAACATTTTATTAGGGGCTCATACAACTGTTATCGCAATCCATACAAACATCAATTGTGTAAAGTGCATTTGTACATCATTCTCAAAACATTTTCTCTCCACTTAAACCCCCGACATTAGGTCCTCATTTTTCCCCTCCCTCCCTGCTCCCCATCTAATTTCTTATCACACATTGCTATAGCACTCATATCTTCTGCGTTTCCTTCATGAGGGCAAGTATCAAACAGGGCCATGGTCTAGGAATTACTGTTCTTAGATTGGAGATAGGATTAATGAAAGTCCAAAATCCATTCCTAAATCTGTTTTCTATCTGCCGATGGCTTTACCTTAGAAATATCCTTGATATTTTATGGTAGAGAATCTTAATCACCATCTGCCCGGAGCATAAGATCCTTCTGTTTATAGTGTCATTGATTTAGCCTATGGTTATGTGTATAAAACACAATTGAGAGAAAAAATACAATTGAGAAATATTAAGTGTAGTCTAGCTACAATTCGCAATACATTAAAAAATTTTTTAAAATCATTTTATTGGTGCTTCTTACAGCTTTTATAACAATCCATATATCTATTGCAATATACCGTTTATACTCGAGTATAAGATGACCCGAATATCAGCCATGGCACCAAATTTTACCATAAAAACGGCATTAAAAATGTGCTGGAAAAACTCGACTTATACATGAGTATATATGGTATGTTTTATTGACTTGTACAGATTAAATCTTTAAATGACTGGATACTATTTGCACAAACAATAGGGGTTGGTGGTCAGGCAAAACTTAGAATAATATTCACTGTCAACATCAGATACAGATCTGTCAGGATAAGACATATCTTCATAAATCAAGTAGGACAATGAAGTAGGAAATAAATGTTAGCCTGCTTACTAACAGTTCAATATTCTTGATATAGTTGGCTTTTGCTTCTTTATACACCATGTAGTTTTGGCTTTTAAGTCCTTGGGTTACGATTGTGATTGAGGTAGAGCCCAGTTCACTTATTGTGGCTTCCACATTACATCCCTATGGTATGGCTTGTGGAGTATGTTGTGCCCCTCAAAGATCCAGGGTTCAATGTCCCGATATTCTATGGCACATGGCATGAGTCCCCAGGGAATGTACAGAAACTAGGACCAATGTGCTCTATTATCTACCAACAGAAGTACTTGTCTTTTCCAAGACATGTACGCTCTCCTCACCTCTTTACTTGATATTCCCATCAGTATTGCTTATCACTCTGGTAGGACTGAATGTCTGCTGGTTTGGGTGGACCTCATCACATTTTGCATGGCAGCCACTAAATGATCATCTTCATTTCCTCCACTCTTGAAAATGCAAATGGATTTTAGGCTTTCATTGTCATCCATTGATTTCTGCTGCAAGCCAAATGCACACAATTTAAGCTCTGATGCTATTCCCTCATTTACAATTGGATTATATTATTTTCAATCTTTGGATTACACAGGCTGGTGTGCTTCTTTCATGTGAATTTAGTTGATACCTTTAAGACACCAGACACTAGTCTTTTTGATAGCTGGGCACCATCTAGTTTCTTTACTACACTGCTATAGCACCGATATCTTCAGTGATCTCTTCATGAGGATGAGCATCAAGCAAGGCCATGTCAGAAAAACTGATTGTTCTTAGATTGAAGCTAGAATTAAGTACAAGCCCCAAGTCCATTCAGGCATATGTGGTTTATATGAGGGGGTACCCCCCAATAAAACTGGATTTTTTTTTCAAAGCTATGTATTTAAATTTTTTTACAAAACAATCTTATCACCTTCAAAGTACTGTCTATTACACTTCACATATTTGTTAAATCTGCGATACCATTCTTGAAAACATTTTTCAAACTCATCTGTTTGGATGGCTGACAGCACCTCCATCATTTGTTCTTCCTCTCTACTATGTCATCCAATTGCTGTTCTTTCATGTCCCTCTTCATTTGCGGAAACAAAAAGAAGCCACAGCAGCGGTTCTCAGCCTGTGGGTTGCGACCCCTTTGGGGGTTGGATGACCTTTCAGTGGGGTTGCTTAAGACCATTGGAAAACACATATTTCCGATGGTTTTAGGAACTGAGACACTGCTCCTCTGTCTGCAGGCGGGTCCGCCCACATGCAGATACGCCCACATATGAGTACCCGACGTGAAGACTGTAACCAATGCTACACCATGCTTCAAGACAAAATTTCATTTATCTGTAATTAGAAAAAATATTTCACAATATATAACTATATATTGTTTTTGTGATTAATCACTATGCTTTCATTATGTTCAATTTGTAACAATGAAAATACATCCTACATATCATATTTGCATTGCGATCATAACAGTAGCAAAATTGCAGTTATGAAGTAGCAACGAAAATAATTTTATGGTTGGTCACCTCAACATGAGGAAATGTACTAAAGGGTTGTGGCATTAGGAAGGTTGAGAACTACTGAGTCACAGGTAGCAAAGTAAGGTGAATAAGGAGGGTGAGGCAAGAGAGGCATGCTACATTTTGGCCAAAACTGGTGTACTGAGATGGCTGCATGAGCAGTTGCATTGGTGTGGTGACAAAAGCAGTCTCCTGTCTGCCACAAATTAGGCCTCTCTATCTTTTCAGAACCTCTAAATAGAAAGTTTGATTAACAGTCCGACACAGTGGAACGAACCCCAAATGTACTATTTTCATCTGTATGGGAGGTTGACGGACATCCAGAACGAGCTTTGTCATCAACACTTCACCCTTTTTTAAACAAGAAAACGACTTGTACACTTGGGTTTTTCCCCATAGTGCTGTCCTTGTAAGCTGTGTTCAACATCACAACATTTTCTGCAGCATTTTTCCCAAGCAGGAAACAAAATTTCACAGCTGCACTCTGTTCTCTTAAACTGGTTATCACAAAAAACAAGGTTTGAGCAAAACTGCTTTTGTGAAAAAATTAACAGTGACCACAGAGAGAACCTTCCCAGGCGGTGCCACTGGGTATAGTAACTTAAAGCTAGTTGCTTGATGCTTGCTTAGCAGAAAAAATGTACTATGAAAGCTCCACTCTGCCAGTATACTTTCATTTTTTGGGGGGTACCTCTCATGTATCGCTCTGGTTTATTTTAGAGACATTATTTTAATTTGATGTTAGAGAACACTATTAATCATCACCCTGGGGCATCACTTCCATTGCCATCAAGTCCTTCTGAACATTTTGTCATATACCTAATTGTCATCTTCTTTTGCCTATTTTGTAATTGGTTTTTTTATTTCTTATTGTTGGTTTTTACGAGTTCTTAATATATCTTGCAAGTCTGGCTAGACCAGAGGATGTACACTGGTACAGATGGGAGCTGGAAATACAGGGAATCCAGGGAGGATGATCCCTATGGGACCAGTGGTGTGAGTGGCGATACTGGGAGGGTAGAGGGAGAGTGGGTAGGAAAGAGGGAACCAATTATAAGAATCTATATATGATCTCCTCCCTGGGGGACGGACAACAGAAAAGTGGGTGAAGGGAGATGTCGGACAGGGCAAGATATGACACAACAACAATTTATAAATTATCAAGGGCTCATGAGAGAAGGGGGAGCGGGGAGGGAGGGGAAAATGAGGACCTAATGCCAGGGGCTTAAGTGGAGAGGAAGTGTTTAGAGAATGATGAGGGCAATGAATGTACAAATGCGCTTTACACAATTGATGTGTGTATGGATTGTGATAAGAGTTGTATGAGCCCCTAATAAAATGATTAAAAAACAAAAATAAAATAAAAAATAAGAGTTCTTAATATATCTTGTATGTAAGTGATAGTAGATTTGTGCGTTGTAAATTTTTTTTTTCTCAGTTTGTAAAAGTCTTTCACAGAGCAGAAGATTTTAATTTTAATACAGTCCAATTTACCTTTTTCCCCCCATGGAATATTCTTTTACCATTAAATTTAAGAACATATTGCCAAACCCTAGGTCAGTTATATTTTTTCCTGTTTCTGCTTGCTTTGGCAGCACATATACAAAAATTAGAACGATACGTTTTTTCCTGTGTTTCATTCTAGAAGATTTATATTTGAGTCTATAATTCATTTTAACTAAATTTTTTGAAAAATCCAGATTCAGTGTCTAATTTAATGTACAATTCTGTACAAATTATCGACAGTAATTAAATTACCCTCAATCACTGTAATTTTTCTATCATTACAAGCTGAAATTCAGTATTCGATATGCACTGATTTCCCCTTTTCTTCTTCTCCCTACCCCTGTCAACCACTAATAAATTTTGGTCTCTTGACAATTGCCTTTCCTTGCCTTTTTATATAAGTGATATCATATGATAATTGTATTCTTGGTAATGGCTTGTGTCACTCAGTATTATAATGTCTTTTAGCTCCATTGTCTGATATGGTTAACAGTCTAATACTTACTCAACAGCGCCACCAGAGCTCCTCATCTGTATGTATTAAGACTTCGTTTTTCCTACTGGTTGAATAGTATTTGATTGCATGTATGCACTATATTTTGTTTATCCATTCATCTCAGTGGGCATGTAGGAAATTTATAGTTTTTGACTGGTGTAAATAGTGCTGCAATGAACATTGTTGTATAAGTGTCTGTTTGCTTCTGTTTTCTGGGCCTTTGGGTATATAACTACAAGTAGAGTTACCGGGTAATATGGTGGTTCTGGTACTTCTTCTTTGTTTTTTTTTAGAATTCTTTCCACACTGTTTTCTACAATATTGTACCACTTTGCATTCTCACCAGTAGACAAATGTTCCACTTTACCCATTCCCTAACTAAAATTTTAAATTCGTTTTCTTTTTATCTCATAGCGTATGTGATTTATTTCATCAGAGTTTATAACTTTTTAATGATTTTATATTTTAAATTAAGTGTGGGCCATCAGAGCTTTGTAGTTCTGATATAGCTCACTCATATTTTGTTAGCTTTATTTCTAAATAATATACATTTTTATTTTAATGTAAGAGGTTTTCTTTTTTTAAATACCATTTTAGTAGGATATAATACAGATATTGTATCAGCCCATAGTTCAAATTAGTTTCAAAACATTCTTTTCCTTCTTTAACTCCTTGACATTACCTCCCTCTAACCCCCTCTCCCACCACTTATTCCCCCATACCCTACAAACCCCTTATTCTACTTGCTGTCCCTATAGGTTCATTAATCCTGGGCGTAATATACTGAAAGACAGAAAAACATAACAAAATTCAACACAATGACAAAACACATCTGAGATAAACCCCAATAGGAATAAAAAAACAAAAAAAACCCCAAATACTGAAAATATTGAAAACCAGATAAGGCCTAATGTGCATCAAAGGAGTGGGGATTAATTGACAAGGTTTTCACAGTTCAAGTCTGGTTTATCGCTTTGATCTTCTGTAGTCGTCTCTTCAAGGCACTCTGTTTGGTAACTGTTTTCTTCCCCACCCTCTATTATGGATAGAGGGAAATGAGGAGAGGTTTGTTTCCTTTGTAGATCACACACATATATGTTGGGCTCCTACTGTCATCTATAGTCTTTTGCAAACGAAATTATCACAAGTTAGGCTCTGATACTATTCTTTCCTTTGGCTTCTGATTATATGCTTTACAATCATTCCGTCACTTATTTTGCTGTGCTTCTTCCATGTGGACTAGTTGACATTTCACTGAGATGGCTGCTTGCTTGGAAATAATCCTTTTAAGACTCCAAATACTATTTTATGTGATAGCGAAGCACCATTTAATTTCTTCACCACACTTTGCTGTAGTAGAGGTATTCTTTTCATTTCAAATTATAGTTGTTCATTGATGGTATAAAGAAAAGCAATTGACTTTTATATGTTAACTTTGTTTTGAAAACTTGGCTGTATTCATTTATTCCAGGAAGTGTGTGTGTGTGTGTGTGTGTTGTGTGTGTGTGTGTTGTTGATTCTTTGGGATTTTGTACAAAGACAATCATATCATTTATGAACACAAAAAGGATAGTTTTCTTTCTTCCTTCTCAATATTTATAGTATTTATTTATGTATTGCTACAGTTTCCATTAATATACTGAGTAGGGAGCACTTGTGACCGATTTTTTGAATTTTAGGGGAGAAATCATATAGATTTTCACCATTATGTTGTGTCCATTGTAGGTTGTTTTGCAGATGTTCTTTATCAAGGTGTCTCTCTCTTGCTTGTTGAGAATTTTGTTTGTGTTTGGGTGTTTTTCCATTAACTTTTTGAAGTCCCTCATGCATATTCACTATTATGACTTTTTGTGGAGAATTAATCCTCTTGATCAGGATTTAAAACTCCTTACCTCTGATCATTTTTCTTTTTTTCCCCCCAACAGTTTTATTGACATATAATTCACATTTTACATTTCTATAGTGCCATCACATCAAGAAGTATTGTGCAATCATTACCATAGTTAGAATTTTTTTGTGTGTTCTTGTACTCATCGTTATTAGCTCCCCATTTCCCCCAAACCTCCGCTGCTTAACCCACAAGGAACCATTAATCCAGTTACTGTTTTTGTAGATTTACCTATTCGATTTCACTTACAGAAAAATATTAAAAAACAAAAACTAACAAGAATAAGAAAGTAAAACAATTAAGAAGTGACTCTAGCTGGTAGGAGGTCTCTCTTTGGAGGTGGTTATTATGAAGTGCACGGCAGGGGGTGATACATGGTTCATGGCCCATAAACAGACTTGTTACCCCTATGTGTTTAGTTGGTGTTTTCTCCTTGTAGTAGTAGACTCGTACAATATTTGCTCTTTTGTGAGTGACTAACTCATTTAGCTTTTAAAATTCAGTGAGAGTGTTGATATATATATATGTGTTTTTTACTGTGATTTTGCTTTGTATTTGCACATTTTGTGTTTTTATGTGTATGTATGTTATATGTAGTTTCTTTTTTGTTGCTGTGTATGTTGTTTTCTGTGAAGATTTGTCTTGTATGTTGGTTTTAGGTTTGTGTCGTCTTTGATTTTTTTTTGCCATAATACTTCATTGAATGTTTTTGGTAGTGGTGGTCTTTTTTTTTTTTTTAATTCTTTTAATTATGTCTTCTTCATATTTGAGTCTTGGTATTGCTGGGTATAAGAGTCTAGGTTGACAGTTTGTTTTCCTTCAGGACTTTGTATATATTACTCTTCATTATCTTCTTGCCTGCATGGTTTTTGCTCAGATATCTGAGGTTGTTCTAATTGCTTTCCCTTTGTAGGAAATTGTTTTTTCTTCTTCTAGCTGCTCATAGAATTTTTTCTTTGTCGTTGATGTTAGACATCTTGACTACAATATGCTGGGTAGTGTTCTTTTTTGGGATCTCTCTTGATTCAGATTCTTTCAACTTCGTAGATAGGTATCTTTTTATCCTTTATGCTTTGAGGGAAGTTTTCTAGTAGGAGTTCTTGGACTATTCTCTGTGTGGATCTTTTTGTTTTCTAATTCTTCTGCAATCCCTTTAAGACATAGATTGTTCCTTTTATTTTGTCCTACGTTCTCAAGCTTTTCTCTATCTTTTTCATTTTTAAATATCTATTCTCTTAGATTGGAGTTAATAGATTTGTCTTCAAGCTCACTAATTCAAGTTTCCATCTCTTCAATTCCGTTTCTCTGTTCTTTTATACTATTGTGTAATTTTGCTATTGTTAGTATTTGACTTTTGTTTCTGTTTGGAGTTTTTCTTGTAAAGCTAACATAGTGAGCTATCTAGCTTTTCTGCTTTTTCACTTTTCTTAAATTCTTCATCTCTTGCATGAGTGCAATTATTAAATTTTTAGGTTATTTTCTTAACTAATTCCATAATTCATTCATTTTCAGACATTTCATTTAGGTCTGGTTAGGTATTTGGTTATTTATGTCTGTTTCTCTTTTTTAAATGTTAACCAATATCTTCTGCTGTTTACTTGACATCTTGGTGTGGGTATTAAAGGGTAATGTGGGGTTAGGGGTCCCCCACAGTTGAACTGGACCTCAGGAGTGACATTGTGATTATGGAGAATTATAAAGACAGATAAACAGTAGAGTACAGGGACTTCTTGTTTCTATGTTAGGACCAAGAGAGTGAATGTATTTTCTAATAGGTGTATATAATGGGGCTTACAGATCTTTCAAGAGGTATATACACATCATACAGCGAACATATTACATAGGTAATGGATAATATCATAAGCGGTTAACAAGCAAGGAAGTGAGTCATCATCTTGACCTAGTGCTAGTTTTCCTTGGATGCCCCTAAGCCCTCCAGGGAAGTAATCTGTGATTAGTGTCAGCAAGAGACTTTGAGAAAGAGTTTGCTACATTTTACAGCAGGTGCAACTATAGAATCTGATTGCTCTTCTACAGATAACCTCCAGGCAATGGGAACAGCCAGATGCCAGAACGATTCATCTTATATGTTAGCTCCATTATGACAGCTCCTTTGTGGTTGTTTATTTGAGGGACCGTGTCCAGTCATGACACAGTCATGTATATTAAGATTAATTTATATCTTATAGCCATGAGGGTCTTCCCCCACTGGAATCAGTTTCCAGACCAATAATTATGAGCATAGAGGATTTAGCTGCATTGCATTCTCATACTGTCCCTCATTTTACCACAGAGCAAAGAAACAAAAGAGGGAAGAATCATGTAGTGTTAATTGTAGGTTAACAAAAAGGAAATTAAAGGAAAAATCATTTTGTTTTGCAATGATAAAAGGCTAATGATACTTGAGAGAAAAAGAGGACAAAGTGTAAGAGTAGTGTCAGCTTTAGGGTTTATGAAAATGAGAAGGAAAGAGAAGGATTAATGAGAAGAAAAGAAAAAAAGATCAGGAAAAAGGACTATGAAATAAAAGTTTAGCTATTAAAATTAAAGGAATAATGAACAAGAGACAAAAGTATCAGAAGTAACAATAGAAAAAATACTAGCATATGAAGTAGAAGAGCTGTTAATATATGTTTGTTTGGGCTCTAAGCTTTGCCCAGGAGCTGTGTCTGTTACATGGTTGCTAACTTGTATTGAGGGACTAAAAGGAAAAAAAAGTAAATTGGAAGCAAAAAAGTACAACAATAATAAATTGTTTTGCCCTTACGTAGATCAAAAATGAGGAAATCCTAATTAACAACGAATTATAAGAATAGTGAACAACTTTTTTTTAAAGAGGGGGAGGGTATAGGAACGATTGAACATACAGCAACAATACCAACAAATGAACAGCTGTGGGTGTTGGCAGCAGGGTTGCATGGAGCAGGGGTCTTTTGAGCAGGTGGGGACAGTGTCTGGTAGTATGTTGTTTTACTACCTTGGTCTTTTAGGCTGGTAGGATAAGGTTTAGTTTAAGGCTAGGGGAATGATTTTGGTGTCTGTGTTCTTATGATTTAAGCTGGGTGACAGGGCTTGCTCTTTTTGGATGATGGGATCTTTTACTAACACCTACCTGTTTCTTTTAAGAGGGAAACATGAAACAACACCTTCTCAGCAGGTTGCATATTTAAGTGGCCTGGGTTGCTAACCAGGGGCTGATGTCATGAGACAGTTGGTTGGTTGCTCAGTCTATTCTGTACCTCAGCCAGGAGAGCTCCCTGGGACCTGGGGCTTATGGCCCTTATTGCATGCATAAACTCCTGGCCTGTGACGTATGGCTCATTGGCCCTGGTCTGGTTCTTTACCAGGCTGTCTGATCCCCAGCCAGAAGGCTGATGACTTCCAAGCTTGAGCTCGTACCCATTCTGTAGCTTGTTCCTACTGCAGTAGACTCACAGTATTTGGCCTTTTGTGCTTCCCTCACTTCACTCACCATAATATCTTCCAGATCCTTCCACAAGTTGAGATGTTTCATCACTGTTTTTTTTAGGGATGCCTAGTATTCCATTATGTGCATGTACCAGGTATTTTTAATCTTCTCTTCTACTGATGGGAATTTAGGCTGTTTCCAGCTTCTGGTTATTGTGAACTGTGCTGCAATGAACGTGGGGAGCAAACGTCTGTTCGCAACCTGTTTCTTATTTCTTTGGGGTATATGCCTAATAATGGTACTGCTGAATTATATAGTATTCAATTTCCATCTGTTTTAGATATCGCCGTATCACCTTCCACAGTGGCTGTACTTATTTACAAGTCCACCAGCAGTGGATAAGAGTTCCTGGCTTGCCACATCCTCTCCATTTGTTGTACTGAGTTTTTTAAAAATTGGCTACCGTAATGGCCGTTGTTGTATTGACTTGCATTTTGACTTGGATTTCCTGCATGGCTAGTGAATGGGAGCATTTCCTCATGTGTTTATTAGCCATTCGACTGTCATCCTTTGTAAATCCTCTGTTCAGGTCTTTTGCCCATCTTCTCAGAAGGTTATTAGGTTTTTCCAGTAAAATCCTGTAGATCTTAGTAATTAGTCCTTTGTTTATGTTGTTTTTTTAAATCATTTTATTAGGGGCTCTCACAACTCTTATCACAATCCATACATACATCAATTGTGTAAAGCACATTTGTACATTCATTGCCCTCATCATTCTCAAAACATTTGCTCTCCACTTAAG
>NW_022107407.1:124473-134264 GCF_000313985.2 Echinops telfairi
GTCCCGTTGTTTTCTCCTCCAGATTGTTCATCCAGTCTATCTTATTTAGACAGACCTGCGGAGATAATAACATGCACAAAAACAAGACAGAGTAAAACTAAGCAACAATATACAATAACAACAAACCACTGACAAAGAATAAAACAAAACACAACAAGAAAGAAAAGCTTGTATTTAGTTCAAAGATCATTTGTTGGCCTTAGGAGTGTTTTCCAGTCCAGTCTGTTGGAGCACCACGCCCTGGCCCCAAAGTCCACCTTCAGCATTCCCTGGGGACCTTGCTGCTCCATTCCCTTGCTGTTCCGCTCCAATCCCTTAGTGCTTTGCCTCAGTGTGGCGGGATCAGATTGGGTGCAATTCCCACACTGTGTCTCCTGTGCTGTCCACCGCAGGGCCATGGATCAGTGAGGGGCGTCATGTCTCATGGTGGGGCTGGCCATGTCCTCTCTGTGGACTGACTGCTCTAATTGGGATCATCGTCCTCAAGGTTTACTATGTTGTTACTGAAATCTTTTCCCAGTCTGTGGGCTCTCTTTTTATACTTTTAATAAAGTCTTTCAAAGTACAGAGGAATTTTATTTTTAATAGGTGTCCCATTCACCAATTTTATCTTCCATAGATTGTGTTTCTTTTGTTATTTCTGATAGCTTGTGTATTCCCTGCACTAGGGCTCCTAGCTTTGTCCGAATTTTCTCATTGATGATTCTGAAGCATTAGGTTTTACATTCAAGCCTTTGATCCACCTTGAGGGGTTTTTGTTGTTGTTGTTGTTGTTGTTTTGGAATGGAGTGAGAATATGGGTCTTGTTTCACTCTTATGTACATGTACACCCAAGTTTTCCAACATCATTTATTGAAGAGGGCATCTGCTTCCCATTTAATGTTTTTTGGGCCTTTTTGGGCCTGTCAAAAATCAGTTGTCTCTATTAGGATGATTTTATTTCTGCATTTTCTGTCCTGATTCATTGGTCTGAGTATGTATCATTATGCCAGTACCAGGCTGTTTTGACAACTGTGGCTGTATATTAGGTATATTAGGTCAGGTAGTGCGAGACTACCTACTATGTTCTTCTGAAGAAGTTCTTTCCCTATCCTGGGCTTCTTTTTCCATACAAAGTTGGTAATCAATGTTTCCATTTCTGTAAAGAATGATGCTAGAATTTGGATTGGGATTGCATTGAATTTGTAGATTGCTTTATGTAGTATTGATATTTTCACAATGTTGAGACTTCCCATCCACAAACATGGAATATGCTTCCATTTCTGTAAATTCTTTGTGTTTTCTTATAGTTTTGTTCTGTAGTTTTCTTCATATAGGTCTTTTTCTTGGTTAGGTTTATTCCTAGGTATTTGTTTTTTTGTGCTTACTGTGACTGGTACTGAATCCTTGATGTTTTTTTCTGTATTTCCATCACTGGTGTATAGGAATCCATTTGATTTCTGCTTGTTAATCTTGTATCCTGCTACTCTACTAAACTCTATTTCCAGCAAACCTGTTGAGGATACCTTAGGATTCTCAATATATAAAATCATAGTGTCTGCAAATATTGAAAGTTTCACATCTCCTTTACCTAATTGTACACCCTAATTGTACTTCTTGCCGTTGTCTTATAGCATTGGCTAGGACTTCCAGCACAAAGTTGAATAGAACTAGGGATAATCCCACATTACTTTTAATCTATGTGTGTTTCTTCTATACCAGCAGTTCTCAACCTGTGGGTTCATGACCCCTTTGGGTGTGTCAAACAACCATTTTACAGGGGTCGCTTGATTCATAACAGTAGCAATATTACACTTATGAAGTAGCAACAAAAATAATTTTGTGGTTGGGAACTCACCACAACATGAGGAACTGTATTAAAGGGCCGTGGCATTAGGAAGGTTGAGATCCATTGCTCTATATAAAGATATAAAGTGAATTCTTGTAAACACCTTGTAGTTTTGTCTGTTTTTTATATAAGCACTTTGATAATCTAGTTTGTAACATGTAAATGGATAATTAATGTAGTTGTATTAGTACCTAGGATATTTAAAATTGTTTTCTAATTATTGCCTGTTATTTGCTTCTTTTAAGTCTACCATTCATGTTCTGCTTTCTCCTATTTTAATTCAGCATTTTCCTTCATCTCCGAGCTTGTAAATTATACTTAAAAAAAAAAATCTTTTTAGTGGTTTCCTTAGAATTTGCAATATGCCTTTACAAGTAATTTAAGTCTATATTCAAATGATCCTCTTTCCAGAATTAAGTTCTTGTCTTTATCAAGAGAACAATTTGCTCTGCTTAGACATAGAGGCAATGTTGGAGAATTTTATTTGAGTCTCTAAAACTTTTTAAAACACTCAAATCCGATATTCTTTTCTCCACTTCAGACTCATAGCATTGTAAATGCAGGGGAAAAGAACAGTGAGACCATTTTAATATCCAGCAAGCTCAGGGAAACAGTAAACCGGTTTTCAAGGGCAAGACAGAGACTTAGAAAAGCCAGCCTCACAGATACAAAATTTCATTCTAACTGGACCTTATCACAGTTGGCCAGAGGAAGACCATGAATTCCCGAAAAACTAAAGGTCTAAAGAATCCTTCCTTGTCATCTTTTAAATCTTTTAAATGAAAGATGTGTTGTATATCAGGAAAACATCCCAGCCTAATACAACTCAAGTCCCTAAGTCTGATATTAGTCCATAAGTCCCTCTTTAGACTCACTTTAGTCACAAGCAATGTTGCAGAAGGCAGGAATATCAGAGGTTGGTGGGTGTGACACCATGTGGATCCAATGGCGGTGGTAACATCTCCAGAGTGCTGGAACTAAACAGGGTCCACCAGCCAGAAGGTGAAGGCATGGAGAGGAGAGTAGGTTCCCTGGGCCCTTAGGTGAACATTTTACCTATAAGGAGGCACCATCAGGCTGTGACCTGATTGACAGGTTGAATACCACCCGTACACTTTTATATATATCTTCAAGTTGACATGAAATTATGTAACTACCACAGAAGAGGTACCCATCCTTCCTACCCCTTAGCATGTCTTACAGAGGATTTAAATTAGTGCCATACAAGACAAACTAAACCAAACTTATTAATATCGAGTTGTTTCCAACTCATGGCAACCTTCCAGAAAAGGGTGGAACTGCTCCTGGGGATTTCCAAGGCTGTAACTCATCATAGGAGTAGGAAGTCTTGTCTTTCTCCTGAGAAGTAGCTTGTGGTTTCAAACTGCTGACCTTGCTGGTAGCAGCCCAACACATAACCACTAAGCTACTAGGACTCCTTACACAAGACAGTATAAGACAGGAACCAAACCAATAGGGAAAGGAGAGAAAGAAAAGAGTTCTCAGTGAAGGTTCTCTCATCTCTGGATCCAACACTGATGCTCACCAGAGGTAGTTAAAAACACAGAATTAAAAGAATTCTGGTGACCACTTGCCATTATGCCTAGATAAGACTGGTTTAATCTCACTATGGTAAAGAATGATACTTCTTTTTCCAGTATCATCCTTTTCTCTTGACTTGCTAGATATATGGTACCAGAATTAGGTTCTCATACAAAGATTTGTTCTGGTTAAACATATGGATAACATTGAAGAATTTTGTTAGAGGCTACTAGGCGGAAGAAATGAGGAGACCTGGTGTAGTAGTTACGTGTTGGGCTGTGTGTAAGGTGGGGCTGACTAGAGAACAAATCTAGTGGCAACTCGTATATTTGTAAGAGAAAGCTTTATATCAAGAAGTAATTATATTATCAAGCAAACATCCCAGCCGAGTCAAGTCCATAAATCATACAGTAGCCCATACGTCCATCTTCAGACTCACAAAGCCACAGGCAATAACAGAATGCAGGAACATCACTGGCCAATGGGAGCAAAGTCTTGTGGAACCAAGCATCACAGGTTTCTGGCAGGTCACCTGCCAGCAGGAAGGTGAAGGCAAAGAGAGGGGGAGGTTCGGGAGGTTCCCAGGACCCTCTTTATGAGAAAGCCACACCCACAGGGGGTGTGACCTGATTGACAGATTGAATACCACCCCATACACTATATCTTCAAGTTGACATGAAATTGTGTAACTACCACAGGCTGCAATCTATAAGGTTGCAGTTTGAAGCTCAGCAGGAGGAAGATGAGGCTTTCTACTCCCGTAAACAGTGTAGTCTCAGTAACTCAAAGGGGCAACTATACGGGGCTATGATTTGGCATTGAATTGATGGCATTGAGTCTGGTTTTTTGAGAGGAGGAAGGAAACTACTCCAGTACCCCAAGTGCCCAGACATTGGCTTCTTTGTCCTGTGCATGCATTCCCAAGCTTTTTAAGGGGTCCCACGGGCAATTTTCTGGGAACTTCAGTGCAAGCATGATCTGTTCCCACTAGATGACGTTATGTAGTAAGGTTCTGTTGGTTCTGCTTCTGTTTAAAGTACCTTAAAGATTTTGTTAGGCGAAGTCTTGACTATTAGAATTTCTCTGAACACCTATCCCATTCAATTATATAAGGCAGTGGTTCTCAACCTTCATAATGCCGCGATCCTTTAATACAGTTTCTTATGTTGTGGTGACCCCCAACCATAAAATAAATTTTGTTGCTACTTCGTCAGTGTAATTTTGTTACTGTTATGAATCAGGCAACTCCTGTGAAAGGGTTGTTCAACCCCCCTAAGGGGTCACGACCCACAGGTTGAAAACCACCTATATAAAGGAACTGTTCTTGCCTCTATGTCCGGTCCCAGGTCTCTACTTTTACTCTCCTGACTGTTCTTGATACCTCATTATCTCATGGGTACTTTATATGAGAGTACTGCCCTATATAGTTTCATTATTACTCAGGAGCCCTATTGATAGAGTGAAAAGATGTGGGGGGAGAGTGAGTGTTCTATAACCCTGTGATTGTTTCAGTGTTTTAATGAGTCTTTGTCCTTGGTCAGTGAGCATAATAAATGCATCTCAACTCCCCCCACCCTCTTTAATGAGACAAGAAGGGTACAGTGGGGCTGGCGTTGGAGTTTACCCTTCCTTCGTTTAAGTGCCTTCTGTATGATGACTTGTAGCAACCGTGTAAGACAGAGGAGAGCTGTCCCGTGGGTTATGATTTGTGCAGCAAAGATTGTATTCCACTCCACTGCTGCAGCATATGTTTCTCAGTCATTGTGTGGGAGGCAGATGAGATTTTCTATTCTTGTACAGATTCACAGTGCTGGAAATCCACAGGGGCAGTTCTACTCTGTCCTAAAGGATCGCTATGAGTCAGAATTGACATGATGGTAGTGTGGTACCGTAAGTTGAATGTGACTTGGTTAGCCATAGGTTACATCTTCATGGGGGTATATCGCCACTTCTTTCCACTGATGGACTAGGTAGTAGGTTTGAACCACCAACCCTTGGTTAGCAGCTGAGTTCCATCAGATTTCCTTCCAGGTTCTTAAACCAAAAAGCACCAAACTCATGGCTAATGAGTTGATTTTGACTCTTGGACCCTATGGAATAGAGTAGACCTGTCTATAAATCTTTTGGGAGCAGAAAATCTCTTCTTTCTCCCCCAAAATGATTGATACGTTTGAACTACTCTACTGACCTTATACACTACCGAGTTCCTATGCAGCTCCTTTAGCACCTGGTAAAATCCAAGTTAGTTAGGATCTGATGGAAAAAAATTTTGAGGACAGGCCCATTGTTCCTGGAATCTGGGCTTATTTTAAAGAGGGTTATTTACAATTCCACCAGCTGCAAGTACTAGAGGATTTTTCTCATGTTCACTCAGAGAACCTGGTGAGATAAACTCATGTAGACTGAACCCCTGAAGTTTTTAACTCTTAAGGTAATCTGTACTGAGCTTCCAGCAACCTGTCAATTCAAATTAAGTATTCCTAATGGTACTGGCTCCAGGGTGGGCTTCTGCTTTTGATAAGCTGTGCTTCTTTGCCTTCTTTCCTGATTTCCCTGTGATCTCAGTTCTCTGATAGTTGTAAGAACTATTGATGTTCAGTTTTGAAGCTTTTTACTTTTTGTGAGGGCAAGAGTGATGACTTCTACAGCTTTTACATGTTGGACCAGCAACTGCAAGTCTCTGAAACATGGTTTTGTAACTTTATCATAACCTATTATATGGCAGGACTTATAAAATATGTGGAAACTTTCCTTTATTCTTTCAATTCCATTTTTCCAAAAACGTTTTGAAGTTTATTTAACTAATACCCATAGCATTAACTTTGTTTTCAGTTAATTTGTGCTTTGTTAAAAAATAAATTTTAATTCTTTAAAAGAGACCCTATAATTTGCTGCCTTCAAGTTGATTCCAACTCTTAGAGATACTGCATAAGTCTTCTGAGGCTGTGAATTTTTTTGTTGTTGCCTGACTTAGTTTTATTTGTACCAGTAGCACAGGAAGACACCGGCTCCCTGCAGATGGCAGCCCAGGGTTCACACCAGACACTTTCATCCTCAGAGAACTCTACTTCATGGGAGCCTGGGTACCTTTGGGAGCTTGAGCTGGAGTTGAGGCCTTGGCTGGAGTGTCAGCCTTGCTTTGTGCTCTAGCTATGAATCATAAATCAACTTGATGCCTCACAACTAGCAATTGTTTTATTGAACTATTTCTCTGTTACTGGATGTTTGGGGCATTTATGAATTACTATAAGTATGTAAATTTGGTTTCATTTCTTAGCTCTTTCTAAAACTTAGGAGTGCTTGCATTTACTCAGAATTGCAAAATCAAAGGGGTTGAGGGATTTTAGGATACAAATTAGGTTGAAATTAAGATGGTATGCATAGAGTGACATCAAAAAGACAAGCTTCATACCTGGAGAAGATGAGGGCATTAGAGTCATCACATTCTAGTAAGGTAGCAGCACTCGTTCAGATGGACTTAAGAGCTGTGGACTAAAGAAGACACTGGTAAGAGAGGACGTTCACAGCTTGAGATCTCAGAGGTAGTGTGTAGATCTAATGAGGATCAGACAGTGCTGAATATGGCAGAAGGAAGGGAACAGAACTAATTTTCAGTTGTACCCATCACTTGCTAGGTACTTGATTCATTATCTTGTGATGCAGCCATCCTCTGGATCATTTCATACTCTTAGAAGAGGAAACTGAAACAGTGTAAGGAATTTGCTTGTAAGCTAATGTGCGAACTGGATCTGAATTCAGTTCTTATTTACTCAAACACCACTTTCCATGAGATTCTATTATCATTTTGCGTCACTTTTATTTTCTTGGTGAGACATGGTTAAGTGCTCTACTACTAACCAAAAGACTGGCAATTCAGATCCACTTGGAGGTACCTCGGAAGAAAGACTCCTCTCTTTAAGCTTAGTAATTGATCAAAAATGTTCAGTAGTGATGTTGATGAAAAAGTCATTGAAAACTCCTTGGAACACAGTTCTGTGAAATTCATGGGATCATCATGAGTTAGAACTGACTTCATGAGAAATGGTTTAGATTTTGTTTTAGCCTATAGCTGTCCCTTGTCCTTAAGTTGATTCCAACTTATAGTGACCTTTCAGGGCAGGGTAGAACTGCTTCATCAGGTTTCTGAACTGTAACCACCAGACTCATCTTTCTCCTGTGTAGCAGCTGGTAGGCTCGAACTTCTGTTTGCTGTTAACAGCTCAACTTTTAACTCACTAGGGTTAAGAGTTAATCCTGCTAGGGCTCCTCCTCTTAAACTTAGTAAGTTATCAAAATATGTTTGGTGGTAGTGATGATGAAGAAGTGCATTGTGGGGGACAGGGACTCTCAAACTCATGAGCATTGACATTATTATTTCTTGTTGCAGGAATACTTGCTGGCTGGTGCAGATATCATTGAAACAAATACTTTCAGTAGCACTAGTGTTGCCCAAGCTGACTATGGCCTTGAGCATTTGGTAAGAATTCCTTTTTACTTCTTCTTGTCTAAGATTCTCATGAGCATTTACTGCATTTGGTAGTTGTAGTGAGGAAAACTGTGAGAGCTGTATAGTTAAGCTAATTCTTACCCCATTCATATTCCAACTGGCCTCTTTCATGGGCAAAGCATACCCACATAAAACTTGCTATTGATAAACACAAATAATTGGCTGTGTACACATACTTTTGTGAGGATTTTGAAAGTATTTTGTGGCAGATTTAGTTGTCTTTTACACTTGTGGGAAAACTCCTTTATCTTCAATTCATTGCTGAACTTTTTGAAGCCCCCTCTTACAAAATTGTGTTTCCATATTAAAATTCTTGTAAGAGGTGAGTGATGGAAATATGGAAGAACCTAAAAGTAGTTCCCAATGTCTCTTGCCTTTTCACATGTTGCCTTTGAAGGCCAGGACAGCCAATATGCCTTCTTGGCAAAGATTTCATACAGACCTCAAGTTAATTCACTCTGTTTCCTTATTGAACAACACTGAGTGTTAGGTGGTGATGAATGTCTTATTTTTAAAGGAAGAATAAGACAGATAAGCTAAAACGTGTGCTTGCTGTGCTAGGCCTATCAGATGAACAAGTGCTCTGCAGCTGTGGCAAAAAAAGCTGCTGAGGAGGTGACGCTCCAGACAGGTAAGGAACACTTTTCTCTCTTTTGTGCGCAGATAGTTATCCGTGATGTGTTGTCTCTGTCACTAGCAGCACTATAGATACTGTATGGTGCTTATTTGTGGATAATTTCTCTGCAGTTTAATAAGCAAACAGCCAAGAATTGTCTATTCCTCTGAGCCTTGGACTCAGAGTCTACTCTAGATTCTGTTGAAGGTTATTGCCTAACTTTGTAGCAGGAACCTTGGCTTTCATGGAAGCACACTCTCAGGTCATTTTGTTATTTTGGTTATTAGTAGACTTTTTCACATTATTCTTTTAAAGCCACCAACTTCACCATGATTGACTTTTAGTTAGAGATACTGCCTGCAAAAAAGGCATGGGGGCCATATCTGACCTTCTCTAGCTACACAAGGGATAAGAAGAAGCTAACTCCTCATCAGCTTATAGCTTCTTACACAAGGCAGACTTCCGGCATACCTCTATCTCCCTCTATCCTTCTTTATTCTAACACCAGTTCTCATGACATTCTACTTTTGCTGGGTTCAATAATTCATGTCAGTGCCCATGTAGAATACAGCAGTCAAAACTCAAAATTATGGAGTTTATTAGGGAAGTTCACAAGTTACCATAAGTCAGGATCAATAAACAGTAAGGAAACAGTAAGGGTACAGTTATTGGTCCATAGCAACAGCTCTTGAATCAGTAGCTAAGTTTCTCTCCATCCTCTAGTTCTCAGCCATGTGATCCTTTGGCATTTGCTTTCGGGGGCCAGGAAGCCAGCCCACTGCTCTGTCTTGTAGTTTCATAGTCTTGGCACTACTCGTCTTGTTGTGTAGTGGTTTCCATGCCTCAGTCTCCAGTCTTGGCCTTCTTAGTTCTACAATCTGTGCTTCAGCCTCTGGTACCTCAGGTCTTGGCCTTAGCCACTTCAGACAGAGATCTCTAATGTACTCCATTGGTAGCTCTTCTTCCTAGATGGTCCTGGAATTTCTCTCTCTTCCTGCTTCTCAGGTGGCCCATTCTTATAGTAGGGGAGTGTCAACTAAAATTGAACAATCCCCTCTATTAGTGTTGCACATACCCTACTTGCCTAGTGTCACTATTTGCGCTGAAAGTTACAGATACCTGGGTGAAAAAAAAACATACTAAGAAATTTCACTTCACCATACTAGCTTGCCAACATTTTCTATTATATCTTACTGCAGTGTGTTTTTTTTTTTTAATTTATTTTTTTAACATTTTATTAGGGGCTCATACAACTGTTATCCCAATCCATACACACATCAATTGTGTAAAGCGCATTT
>NW_022107407.1:135637-150320 GCF_000313985.2 Echinops telfairi
TCCTCCCCCTCTCCCATGTCCCCCCGGAACTGTCAGTCCCGTTGTTTTCTCCTCCAGATTGTTCATCCAGCCTGTCCTATCCAGACAGGCCTACTGCAGTGTTTTAAGGCTCTGTGAAGCACATAAAAAAATATAACATTAGATTTAGTTTTGCTAAGAATTCTTCAAAATAATCGGATACTCTTCCATAAGAATACTTGGTCAACAGTTGGTAGAAGAGGGCTTGAGGGAGAAAAAACAATAGTAGAAGTATATGGAGTCCCCTAACATTGGGAAATGTGAAATTATTGCCAGCAGGAAAGATGTAGAGTAAAATTGGTAAGAAGCTAGACACATAGCACACTAATGAAGACTGAAGCAATTTGCAGAGCTGTGTTTCTGAGAGATAATGCTGAAGTCCATGGAAATACATAGGCAGTAGCCCAAACAGAGCCACGGGTCAGAGGCTCTTGAATTGTTAAAGCAAAGAACAATAAGGTAATTTTTTTCTAACAGTAACATTACTGCTCAGCTGTGGGGAATATAAAGAGTATTGGACTTGCAAACTGTCTAGAGGCTGCATTGTTAACTAGTCAATAATCTCCAATAAATTATAAAGCATATCCTAGGCTATGGGGTGATTAAAATTACCAAAGATGAAAAATAAAGAAGTAAAATTACAAAAGATAGGAGCAGTTACCCCTGATATTTTAGATAGATTAAAAAAAAAAAAAGATATTAAACCAGGTGGTTTTGAAAACCATAGACTTTGTTATTAAGTGCTGTACAGTTGGCTCTTATTCATATCATCCTTCTTCTACTGCCATCAAGTTGATGTCAACTCATAGTGACCCCATAGGACAGGTTAGAACTGCCTCTTTGAGTTTCTAGGACTATAACTGTTTACAGGACCGGGAAGCCCTGTCCCTCTCCAGCAGAGTAGCTGGTAGTATTGAACTGTGGACCTTGTGAATTGCAGCCCAATACATAAACCCGTATGCCACCGAGACTCCTCATATCACCCTATGTACAACTAAAAACTGCCTGTATTGCACCCCCCCCCCCATAACTGCTGTTATGTTTGAACCGACTGTTGCAGTCAATGTGAGAATCCATTTCATTGAAGGTCTTCCTCTTTTCACTGACTCCAATTTACCAAGCATGATGGTCCTCTAGTGTAACATGTCTAAAGTACATGAAATGAACTTGAATCCCAAGTAAAATGAAATCCTTGACAACCTCAATATTTTTTCTCTCGCATGATATTGTTTACTGGTCCAGTTGTGAGGATTTTGTTTTTCTTTTTTTGTTTTCTTTCTTTTTTTTTTTATTTTAAGATTTTGTTTTTCTTACATTGACTTGTAATCCATTCTAAAGACTTTAACCTAGAGGAAAGCTTACTGTCACTGTGATAACAGCCATGTCCAGGGAAATCTGTTTTCCTTTCTTTGTCAGTTCAGACCCCACCTACAGTGAAGACATTTCTCCCTTATCACCACTCACTCCAGGTTGGGTCACTGAACCCTGGTCTTATATTTTAAGTCTGGCAATGCAGTGAGAGGACTCTCAAACTGCATGGAAAGGGCTACTTTTACTCTAGAAGGAAAAAATATCCATTCACAAAGGGAGGTTTGAAACCAGACTTTATCCCCCAATCCAAAAGTTTATGCAGCCTCCAAAAGTTTATTGGCCTCATGGGACTCCTGAAGCTTAGTCAGCTTTGCGCCCCCAAGTGATTCCTCTTGATCTAGTCAGCCCCTATTCATTGGCTTCATATGTGGTCTAGCTCTTAGGAACCAAGACCAAAAGCCAAATTGTTTCCTGGAAAGTGGTTCCACACCTTGCAGACATTTTCTATAAAACAGTCATTAAAAATGGCCATTGCATTTACTTCACATTTCAATATGTCTTGACTTAATTTTTCTCCTTTGTGAAGTATCTGCCTACAGTACAATACTAGGGAGTATTTCAAGTTGTATGCTGCTATGAGGCACTTTTGTAGTTGTTGTTAAGTGTCATCAAGTCTGTTCTGACTCATTAGTGAACAAAACACTCCCTGGTCCTGCACCATCCTTACAATTGTGGCTATGGTCGAGCCTATTGTAGTCACGATGTCAATCCATCACCTTGAGACCTTCTTCTTTTTTACTGCCCCTCTTCTTTACCAAACATGATACATGATGTCCTTCTTCAAGGACGGGTCTCTTCTGACAACATATCCAAAGTATGTAAGACAATTCCTCTCTAAGCTGGCTGCAGCTCTTCCAAGAGAGCTCAGTTTGTTCTTTTAGTAGTTCATGGTACTTTCAATATTCTTCTCTCTAGCACCACAGGTCAAATGCATTGATTCTTCTTTGGTCTTTATTCATTGTCCAGCTTTCAAATGTATATGAAGCAATTGAAAATACCAGAGCTTGGGTCGGGCCCACATTAGTCCTCAAAGTTACATCCTTGCTTTTCTTTTTCTTTTGTTTAAATCATTTTATTGGGGGTTCTTACAACTCTTATCAAAACCAATCATGCATGCATAGTGTCAAACACATTTGTACATATTTTGCCATCATAATTTTCAGAACATTTTCTTCCTATTTGAACCCTTGGTATCAGCTCATCCCCCACCCCACCCCCACACCCTTCCTCCCTCATTAACCCTTGATAATTTATAAATTATTATTTTTTTTGATGTCTTACACCAAGCTGTCTCCCTTCATCCACTTTCTGTTGTCCATCCCCCTAGAAGGGGGTGATATGTAGATCATTATGATTGGTTTCTCCTTTCTCCACCCACCTTCCCTTTACCCTCCTGATATTGCTACTCTTACTATTGGTCCTGAGGGACTTACCTGTCCTGGATTCCCTGCGTTTCCAGCTCTTTTCTGTACCCATGTACATGTTCTGGTCTAGCCAGATTTGAAAGGTAGGATTGGGGTCATGATAGTGGGCGGGAGGTAGCATTAGAACTAGAGGAAAGCTGTATGTTTCATTGGTGCTATACTGCACCCTCACTGACTCGTCTCTTCTTGTGACTGTTCAATTGTGTACAGATGGGCTTTGGGTCTCTACTCCTTGCTCCCCGTCATTCACACTGATATGATTTTTTTTGTTTTGCGTCTTTGATGCTTGATATCTAATCCCATCAATATCTCATGATCACATAGGCTAGTGTTCTTCCATGTGGGCTTTGTTTCTTCTTAGCTAGATGGCTGCTTGTTTTTCTTCAAGTCTTTAAAAGACCCCAGACACTATATTTTTGATAGCCGGGCACCATCATCTTTCTCACCACATTTGCTTATGCACCCATTTTTTTTTTTTTTTGTCTTCAGTTATCATGTCAGGAAAGTGAGCATCACAGAATGCCGGGTTTTTAGAACAAAGTGTACTTGAGTAGAGGCCCAATGTCCATACTTAACATATAAATATATGTGCATAGATCTATTTCCCTATCATTTATATAAATATATTTACATATGTACATGCCTGTATCTAGACCTCTATAAATGTCCTTTCCCTCCTAGTTCTTTTTTATTTCCTTTTGTCCCACTATCAGGTTTGGCCTTCATGTGGGTTTGAGTAATTCCTCTCAGCTACATTGCCCTTCAGCAAGCCCTACCAGGTATCCTATGCCCTCCTTGCCATCAATTTTAGATCCTTGTTCCCTTGTCCCGGGGTTTGTTGACACCCCCACATCCTTGCTTTTCAATACTCTAAAGAGGTCTTGTATAGCAGACTTGCCTAATGCAACTCCTCTTTTGATTTCTTGATTGCTGCCTCCGTGAGCATTGATTGTGGATCCAAGCTTGACAACTTGAATTTTTTCTCCATTTATGATGATGTTACCTATTGTTCCAGGTGTGAGGACATTGGTCTTCTTTACATAAGTTGTAATCCAGTTGAAGGCTGTAATATTTTATCTTTATCAGCAAGTAGTTCAAGTCTTTCTTGAGTTCAGCAAGCAAGGTTGTGTCATCTGCATATGGCAGGTTGTTTAATATGCCTTTTCCAATTCTGATGCCATATTCTTCATATAACCCAGCTTCTCTGATGACTTGCTCAGTATACAGATTGAATAAGTAACCTAAGAGGATATAATCCTGTAGCACACCTTTCCTGATTTTAAACCATGCAGCACTCCCTTTTTCTGTTCACACAACTGTCTCTTGATCCGTGTATATTTTACACATGAGTACAACGAAGTGTTCCAGCATTCTCATTCTTTTCAAGGTTATCCATAGTTTGTTGTGATCCACAATGTCAAATGCTTTGTCATAGTTAATAAAACACAAGCGCACATCTTTCTGGTATTCTTTACTTTTAGTCAAGATCCACCTGTCATCAGCAATGCTGTCCCTGGTTCCACATCCTCTTCTCAAATGAGCTGGAAATGCTGGCAGTTCTCTGTCAATGTACTGCTGCAACTGTTGTTGGATGATCTTCAGTAAAATTTTACTTGCATGTTCTAAAATTTGAGCATTCTGTTAGGTCATCTTTCTTTGGAATGGGTACAATTGGCGAAGGAGCTGTCTTCCAAATTTCCTGGCATAGATGCGTAAGTGCTTCCAATGCTTCCTTAGCTTCTTGAAACATTTCAGTGGGTATTCTATCAGTTCCTGGACCTTGTTTTTGACAGATACCTTCAGTGATACTTGAAGTTTTTCCTACAGGAACATTGGTTGTTGGTCATATGCTACTTCCTGAAATGGTGGAATGTCAACTAGTTCTTTTTGGTACAGTGACTCTGACTATTCATTCCATACTCTTCAAGTTTCATACTCTTTTGATGCTTTTTGTGTCATTCAATATTTTGCCCATAGAATCTTTTATTATTGTAACTTGAGAATAAATTTTTTTCTTCAATTCTTTCAGTTTCACATGCTGAGTGTGTTCTTCTGTTTTGGTTTTTAACTGTAAGTCTTTGCACGTTTCATTATAATACTTAATCTTGTTTTCTTAAACTGCCCTTTGCAATATTATGAAATTGCCCTGGGTGGAGCAGAGCTTTTGTACTATACATTTTTCCTGCTAGTGAGCGTCAAGCAACTCACTCTGAGTTAGTGCACCTAGGGCTATCACCTGGGAAGGTTCTCTCTTGTCACATTGAATTTTTTCATGAAATCAGTGTACTTGAACCTTTTTTTTGTGATGGTTGATTTAAGAGAACAGCCTATAGCTGTGAATTTTGTTTCCTGCTTGGGAAAAATGCTGCAGGAACTGTTGTGATATTGAACACAACTTACAAGGACAGTGCGATGGGAAAAACTCAAGTATACAAGTGGTTTTATTGTTTCAAAAAAGGTGAAATCTTGATTGATGACAAACCTCATTCTGGACATCTGCCAACTTCCCAAATGGACAAAAATGTTGACTCGTAGTGCATCTGGAGGTTATTCCACCAGGTCACACTGTTAATTGAGCTTTCACTTTTGAGGTTCTGAAAAGATTGCAGAATATGTGACAAAAAAGGCCTGATTTGTGGCAGACAGGAGACTAGTTTTGCTACAGCAATGCACCTGCTCACTCAGCCATATCAGTGCACCAGTTTTGGGCAAAAAACAATATGTCTCTGTCTCTCTTGCCCCATGCACCTCACTCACCTGACATCTCTCTGTGAAACTTTTTTTTGTTTCCGTGAAGAGGGACATGAAAGGACAGCGATGATGACAGAAGAGATGAAATAAAAACGAGGGGGGTACTGTCAGCTAGCCAAACAGATGAGTTTGAAAAATGTTTCAAAGAATGGAATCGCAGATTTGACAAGTATTAATGGAGAGAACTTTGAAGGTGATAAGGTTGTTTTCTAAAAAAACGCAAATACATAGCTTGGGGTAGGGGGAATTCCTGGGTTTTTTGGGGGGGGGTCCCCCCTCATATACTCAACTCTTACTTCATCATTTATTCCATTTGCTTTATATACTCTTATTGTTAAGAGCAATTTTCAGAGTCTCTTCTGACAACCATTTTGGCCCCACCCCCTCACCCGTCTTTCTAATTGCCTTTTGTTTTCTTCATGAATGATGGTTTTGATGTCCACACATAGGTCTTCTGTCATTAGTTTTCAATGCAACAAATATGTTTTTGAAATGCTCTTGAAATTCATATGGGATAGAATCAAGTGTGTATTTTGGCTCTAATGGACTTATTTTAATATTCTTCGTCTTTAACCAGAACGGATCATACAATTGGTTTGTCTCACAGTTGGCCTCTCGTCTGATTTTAGCTGCTGATATTAGGCTTCTTTATCATCCCTTGCCATTCAAACCAAAATTCACTGGCATTGAGTCAATGCTGACTCATGATGACTACCCTGTTGGGTTTCCAAGACTATTTATTGGATAAGAAAGCCCAGTCTTTCTCTCTAGGGTTTCCTGGTGGTTTCAAATTGCCGACCATGCAGTTTGCAGCCCCACGAGTAACCACTGCAGCACCAGGGCTTATCTCTCTTTCCACAGATGTAGTAAATTTGATTTCTGTGTATTCCTTATAGAGAAGTCCCTGTGTATAGTTACTTTTTGTGTGCAAAAAATGATTGTTTTGAACAACTTGTTGGATTTATAATATTCTGTCATGCAATCTTTACCTTAGTTTTCAACCCCAAGTCCATATTTTGCAACTACAGTTCCTTGCTGTTTTCCCCCCAACTTTTGCATTTCAATCACCAAGAATTATCAATGCATTTTGATTGCATGTTTGAGCAAATTCTGACTGAAGTCATAGTAGAATTCTTCAACTTCTTTATCACTAGTTTTTGTGGTTGGTCCATAAAATTGAATAAAAGTTGTATTGATTGAATTTCCTTGAAGGTGGTTAGATATAATTCTATCATAGACAGCATTGTACTTCATGATAGAGTTAGCATGATCCATTCTGACACTGATTGATTGCTATGCTATTCCTCTTGATTGTGTTATTCTGTTATTCTCGACATAGTAAATCATGTGATTTTTTTCATTCAGAATGGCCAGTACTAATCTATTTCAGCTCACTAATGCCTAGATTATCGATTTTTATACATTCCATTTCATATTTGATGTCTTCCAATTTTCCTGGATTCATATTTCGCACATTCCATGTTCTAGTATTTAGAAGATTTATGCAGTTCTTTCTCCTTACTTTGAGTTGTTGTGCCCCATCAGCAAATCAAGTGTCCAAAGGCTCCACTTCCACAGGCTTTACCTGACTCGTGATCTATTGCACTCCAAGAAAGTAGCTCCTCCTCACTCACATTTTGAGTGCTCTCAGACCTGAGAAGGCCCATCCTGTGGCACTATCTCTGATAACATTTTGTTTCCATTTATTAATCCTTCAGTATGTGACAGTATTTTGAAACTATGTATGAGGTTTTCAGTGGTTCCTTCCTCTGAAGTGGGGATGCCAAGTCCGTCTTGGTTGTCTGTTCTTAGTCTGGAAGTTCCTCTGAAATTTGTCCACTTTGGGCGACCCTGCTGGCATGTGAAATTCCAGCATCACAGCAGCACACAAGGCATCACAGTACGACACTGACAGACAGGTGGTGGCTGTTGTAGAGCTTATGCCACAAGTAGAACTTTTAAGGTTCTGAAATTCAGGTGGGTCGTGTTTTTTTGCTTTTTTTTTTTTTAAAGGCTTTTAGAGCTTTTTGGACTTCAGAGTTGTGGATATGGGATTGTAGACCTGTGATCTATGAAAAATTGTAGTTATTGACTTACAGAAGAAAAAAAAAGTTGAATTATTTAGATATACTCTTTTTTTCTTTTATTCCCCCCCACCTCAAAGGAATTAAAAGGTTTGTAGCAGGAGCTCTGGGCCCCACCAATAAAACACTCTCTGTGTCACCTTCTGTGGAAAGGCCAGATTATAGGAACATCAGTGAGTATTTATCTTATATAATAATAAACCTTGGGTAAGTACCTCCGTGATTCATTTTCTGATCTATAAAATGAGATCAATCTCAGGCTTATTGTGAATTGATCCACATAAAATATTTATAGTAGTTCATAAACAAATAAGTTTTGAGAGCTTGCTTTTAATTATACATGATGTTGTGTTAGTGCTGCTTGTCAAGAGTGGAATTAAAACCAATCTAAATCAAGTTTTAAATGGATAGGTTGAGCCATGTAGACACGAGGACTTGGTTTATTATAATTATATCCCTATTTCATATATTAGAAAGCAGTCAACACTATGTAAACAATAGTATTTGAATTTGAGATGAAAATTATTAGAAATACAAGAATCTGGGCACATTTCTTAGACATTAACATTCTAAAAAAACAAAACAAAAAACTGTCAGGTATGTGTTCTAGGTAGGTGATAACATGTGTGGAAGATACATTTAGGCAAGTACCGTTTGTATGTGTTTTGCTTACAGAACTTTATGTGCAGTTATACTACACATTTTCCGCCAGGACTGGCTCATCATTGCTGATGTGTAGGCAGGCGATACTTTCAGTGTAGACACGGCATTGGGGAAGTACTTTTTTCTTTCTCTTATGCTGTATATAATGAAGTATACTTGGTGGTAAGAATACATTTCTGTTTCGCTAATGACCATATGTAGCCCCGGTGGCACCATGGGGTAAGTATTGGCTGCTGACCTCAAGTTGGTAGTTTAAAGCCATCTGCTACTCCCAGGAGAAAGATGAGACTGTCTGCTCCCATAAACATTTAGGGTCACTGTATACATCACTATAAGTTGGAATCAGCTTAATGTCAATGGTTTTGGTTTTTGGTTTCTTTATTATATTAACTAATTTTGTGGGGAAGTATGAAGATGTAACAGGGTAAGACACTATGCTGTCAGGTGAAAACAGACAGCCCAAAAGCTTTCTAATAATGTTAGGAGTGACTGAATACTTTTATTTGAGGCTGAATATTCCTTACCAGACTGAACACATTTGTTCGGTGACAGAGTTGGTGTTCTTGGGCAGAAGCCAAATCCTGCCACAGAATTACCACGGAGAGGGTGAAGATTCAGCTGATCTGTGATGTTTCAGTCAGTGTGATACATTTATTGATTGGTCAATTAAAACAGTTGTTGGAAAAATCACATTTTAAGGATGCTGAGAATAAAAGTACAAGGTCCTAGAAATTCTCATGCCTCTCCAAGCAGTAATTAATTCTTAGCTCTGATATGAACAAGTGTTAAGGTGTAATTTGTATGTTCAATTTACTTGTTTTCCTTTATCACTGCTAAATATGTATTTGATTTTGGGCAAAAGAATAGGTGTGTTAGTTACTGCTGCAGAAAAAAAATACCACAAAGTAATTGACTTTAAAAAAACAGGGATTTCTTTTTGTCTCACAGTTTTGGAGGCCAGAAGTCCAAATTCAGAGTGTCATTAGCACCATTTTTTTTCCCTGTAGACCTGAAGAGAAGTTGCTATAGCTTTGGGCATTACTTAGCATTCCTATGTTTGATGTCTAGTTCTCTGTGTGAGACCATTCAGAAGGAATCAGGCTCCGGATCCACCCTTCTACATATGACCTTATGAACATAGCAAGAAAACGATTTCTAATCAGAGTCATATCAACAGGGACAGTATGTAGGACTTCCATATGTCTTTGTGGAGGAGAGAAGACAATCTGTAACAGTAGAGTAGTACTTGAACTATGAATTTAGTTTACAGGTACTAGGCCTAACTTAGCATACCCTAAGACCACTCAGAAAATATTGATGAGTGATGTGCTGAATGGGATTTATTATTATTATTTTTGCAGCATTTGATGAGCTTGTTGAAGCATACCAAGAGCAAGCCAGAGGACTTCTAGATGGCGGGGTTGATATCATACTAATTGAAACAATTTTTGATACTGCCAATGCCAAGGTGAGTTAAAGGCGAAAAATGGATAGGCGGGACTGTGATGAATTCTCTAATGTAGTGAGAAGACAATAGAGTCATTAACAAAGTTAAAACTTCTTTATTTCATTTTAGTCTTGAATATTTTTAACTGAGACTGGTAGAATAAGAATAACTTTAAAAGAGCTACTTTTTTAGCTTTAAAATATTCTAATAATGAAAATAAGTATTTTCATATGTTGTACTATATGTATATGAGGCAATGTTCGGATTTTCTCCTTTCATGTGGGAGACCTAGTCTCAGTGCCTGGCCCTTGACCTTCATGTGAAGTTTGTCTTTGGAGGCTTGCATGTTACTAAAATACTGGACAGGTTTTAGTGGAAATTCTAGACTAATGTGGACTAAGAGGAAAGACTTAACAGTCTACTTCCGAAAATCAGCCAGTTTCTACTGTGAATTACAACAGTCCAATCTCCAACTGATCATAGGAATATTAGAGGACTGGCCATCTAGCGTTTGTTCCGTTGTGCATGGGATTGCCCCGAGTTGGGGGCTGTTTACTCAGTGATAGCTAATGAGAACTTGTTTGGATAGGAAGAGTCCTGGTGGTCTAGTGGTTATGCGCTGGGCTGCGATCTGCATGGTTGGCAGTTTGATTCCACCAGTAGCTGCTAAGGAGAAAGACTGGGATTTCTACTCCTGTAAACAGTCTTTGAAACCCATGAGGTTGCTGTGTGTTTGGATTATAAATGTACATGGTCCTAAATTCAAAGGGTACACAAAAGTATGCAATAAAAACTAGATTTCCTTTCCCTTGTTTCTGGTTATCTAGCTCCTCCTAGCACAGCAATTCCCATTTGTATGTCCTGATAGTCTATGCAGAATGTGTGGGTGTATGGATTCCCTTCCTTAGCCTAACTTACTATGTCCACTAGTGGTGATCCTTTAGCCTTCACATACTGTCCCTCTTTATCTCTAGTAACTTTATTGTCCTAAAGTCTGCTCTACCTGATGCCACTATAAGTACTCCAGCTCTCTTATGGTTGCTGTTTGCTGTCTGTATCTTTCCATCTATCTCCTCTCTGAAGTGTGTCTCCTCTAGACAGGGTTCAGTTGTGTCTTGTTTTTTATATACAGTGAGACCGTTTCCTACCTTTTTATTGCCTCATGTACATAGTATATTCCATTATGTGAATGTACCATAATTTATTGAGACCATCTATATTGACAGACATCTTAAATTGTTTTCAAACTCATCTTGGTTTAATCAGCAGTGCTCCAGGAAATATCCTCATACACATCCCACAGTATATCTATGGAATAAATTTCTATAAGTGAAATTTCCGAGCCATAGTTGTATATGTGTTGCTAATTTTGATCTTTAGTGTCCAATTACCCTCCCAAGAAATTGAACAAGTATTTTCTAGCAAGCAATGTACAATGGTTCTAGTTTTTGTACTTTATTTTTAAATGAGAACTAAATAAAATGGTATCACACTGTAGTTTTAATTTGCTTTTTCTTACTACAAATGAAATTCAACATCTTTGGTTTGGGAGTCACTTATATTTTCTTTTCTATGATATTTCTCCTATACCTTTTATTCCATTAGAGTGTTGTCATTTTTATTGACTCCTTACTCAGTGATGAGTAGTAAATACTGTGCTCAGATTTGTTGTCTGTCTTTGACTTTATTTGTGCTGGGGTAGTGATCTCTTTGTGGTGCTTGTTTTGTATTTGTTTTTGCTTTATAATAGTGAAGGAAAATTTGAATTCCATATAGTTTGTTTATGGATTTTATTTGTGGAGGGAGGGATAATAGTGATTGAGCAAATGATGTGGAGACCACATGTGACTCTCCTTTAGCTACACAGGGCGGGGATGGGGATGGGGGTGGCGGGAAGATGAATTCATTTCTGTACCAGCCCAAGGCCAGTTGCCACAGATAGAAGTCAGGCATGCCTCCACCCTCTATCTTCTCTTATTCTGACACCAACACCCTACTTTGTTGCTTGGCAATGGCCATTTAGAACTCACAAAAAACACTCACAGTTATAGGGTTTATTGAGGACATTAACAGGTCACCGCAAGCCAGGATCAGAAAACATTAAGTATATAGTTATCGTCTACAGCAGTGCCTCTTAGCCAGCAGCCAAGTCCACAGTCCACGGTGTCATGGTCCTTTGGCTTCTGCCTGCAAGAGCTGCAAGCATGCTCACTGCTCTCCCTCCCAGATGCATAGTCTTGGTGCTGCTGCTCTCCCCTCTCCCTGGTATATGTGTGGCTTGCTCTTCCACTTGAAGTAGGGAAGGATCTTGAATATACTCTGCTAGTGGCTCTTCTTTTTCGATGGTCCCAGAAATTCTTTTCATTCTTGGTTCTGAAATGTTTTATTCTTATAGCCAGGGGGATGGTGGAATGAAGTAATCCTTGAGTCTGCTACACCTTTTTGCACGGTCCCACTCAATCATTTGGGGGAAGTTATAGAATAAACTCACTTACTGGTATCAAGTCAATTCCGACTCATAGCAACCCTATATGACAGAGTAGAACTGCTTCTTTGACCTTCCCAGACTACCGTATATACATGAGTATAAGCTGACCCAAATATCAGCCAAGGCAACTAATTTACCACAAAAACTGCATTAAAAATGTGCTGAAAAACTCGGTTTATACACGAGTATATACAGTATACCTTTATGGGAGTAGAAACCTTCATCTTTCTCCTGAGGACCAACTGGTGGTTATAAACTGGTGCTTCTGAGGTTAGCAGCCTGCGACATACCCCTAGGACTTGTTTTTGAGAAACAGATAGAAGAACCATATTAAAAATTTTTGCTTCACCACAGGATTATATTTAGAAAGATCCTATTTCAAAATAAAGGGTTGGGGGCGGTGGGGGAGGGAATGCTCTTCCTCTTTTTTTCTCTTGTATTTCTATAAGCCAGAAACAACAAATCTGCTATAAAGTTGTTTTGACTCATTGACCCTACAGGACGGATTAGAGACGTGCCCCATAGGAGTTCAAGTCTGTAAGAGAGAAGCTGACTGCCTCATCTTTCCCCTGTGGATTAGCTAGTGCATTTGAAACACCAGCCAGTGCTGGGTGTAGAAAATTAAATGTTAAACTCAGAATTAAAAATAAAAAATTCCTAAACTGCATGAGGTAGAGTGAAGGGAGTGATGCCACCCAGAATCTGGATGACTATCCCACCTTTAAAAAAAATCTTTATTGTCTTTTGGGTGATGGTTTATAGAGCAAGTCCATTTTCAATTCAATTCTTACACATTTTGCTTTGTGGCATTGATGCCAATTTCCACAGCTTGCCATTTCTTATTCCACTTCGTACATGTGTTTTCCATATTCATTCCTCCTTTCCTAATTCTTCCTGTCACCTTAATTCTGACCTTGGGCAAAGTACTGCTCCTTAGAGCTCAAATGGTTGATTCTTTTAAGGAATGTGCACCTCCCTAATGTTACTATTCATCTTATTGACGTAAGTAGTGCTGATGGTGCTATGGGTTAATTGTTAAGCTGCTCCCTGCAAAACCAGTGGTTCAAACCCACGATCCGCTCCTTGGGAGAAAGATGACTCTATCTGCTCCATAGAGATGCACATTCTTGGGAACATAAAGGAATAAGTCTTCTCTTTCCTACGTAGATAGGGTCACATAGCAGTGGGTTTGATGTTTTGTTTTACACACACACACACACACACACACACCCAGACCTGTGTCTATTTATCCCCCATAGAGACATGCAGATAAGGTCAGTTCCAGGCCTACAAGTTCCATAGTTTTGAGGTTTCAAAATTTCTAACCAACCAGTAACCCTAATCTTTTTATGATTTTAAGTTTTATTTTACATTTTTCTCCCGCTTTATTCTGGACCTCCTTAATAGGCTGGCTCCTTTTGGAGCTTCTGATAGGGTAGTTCCAGCTGGTAGCACCATCTAGTTCTTTGCTCTTATGGTTGTGGATGCTGAGGTTCAAATGGCATATTAGTCTACTGGATTAACTACTTTCTTGGGTCTTTGATTTTCTTTACTCTTTTTGCTCGAGACAGTGGAAGACTAGTATTTGCACCTAAGATGGTTGCCCACCTCATTCTTTTTTTTAAACTCATTTTATTGGGGGCTTATACAACTCTTACCACAATCCATCCATCCACGAATCCATTGTGTCAAGAACATTTGCACATTTGTTGCCATCATTCTCAAAACATTTGCTTTCTACTTGAGCCCTTGGTATCATCTCCTCATTTCCCCCCTCCCTCCTCACATCCCCTCCCTCACAAACTCTTGATAATTTATAATTTATTATTATTATTATTGTCATGTCTTACACTGTCCGATGTCTCCCTTCACCCACTTTACTGTTGTCCATCCCCCAGGGAGGAGGTTATATGTAGATCCTTGTGATCGGTCTCCCCTTTCTCCCCCACCTTCCATCTACCCTCCTGGTACTGCCAATCACCACTGTTCATCTGTCCTGGATTCTTTGTGTTTCCAGTTCCTATCTGTACCAGTGTACATCCTCTGGTTTAGCCAGATTTTTAAGATAGAGTTGGGATCATGCTAGTAGGGGGAGGAAGGATTAAAGGACTAGAGGAATTGTTGTGTGTTTCATCATTGTTAACACTGCACCCTGACTGGCCCTCAGGTGCTACACCGAATCCTGAAAGGTCTCATATCCTTGCCTAGGCCCTTCTGTAAGGGGATGTCCAGTTGCCTACAGATGGGCTTTGGGTCTCCGTTCCACCCCCTCATTCACAGTGATCTGATTTTTTTTGTTCTTTGATGCCTGATACCTGATCCCTTCAACTCCTCATGATCACACAGGCTGGTGTGTTTCCATGTGGGCTTTGTTGCTTCTGAGCTAGATGGCTGTTTGTTTATCTTCAAGCCTTTAAGACCCCAGATGCTATATCTT
>NW_022107407.1:150857-153297 GCF_000313985.2 Echinops telfairi
ACGAACGGTCTGTGTCTATTGTTTTCTTCTCCAGACTGTTTATCCCGCCTATCATATCTAGATAGACCTGCAGAGATAATAATATGCACGAAAACAAGACAGAGCAAAGCAAAGCAACAAAAGAAAACAAAACCAATGACAAAAAAAGAGAAGCCTGTAAATAGTTCAAGGTCTATTTGTTGACCTTTAGGAGTGCTCTGGTAGAGTCTGATGGGGAGTGTGATGGGGTGCCACGCCCTGGCCCCAAAGTCTATTTTTGGTATTCCCTTGGGACTTCCTTGCTCTGCTCTCCTTGCTGTTCTGTTGCACGCCCTTTGTGTTTTGCTTTGGTGTGGTCGGGTCAGATAGGACACAGTTCCTACACTGTGCGTCCAGTGTCCCCCGTAGGACTATGGGTCAGTGAGGGATGTCATGTCTCATCGTGGGGCCGGCTATATGGTCCTCTTTGTTCTTTGGCTTCTCTGAGCAGGGATATCATCCTCAAAGGTTGGCGTGGCTGCCCACCTCATTGTTAACACATCAGTTACGTGGTTCACTTTCATACACCTTTTCAGAAACTGTTTTGTGAATCATTGGCAAACAAATTGTAATTTGCAAACATCAGATGTATATTTTGAAAGTAATAAAAATAAAAAAGATAAGTAATATTTATGAAATGAAATGCACCTATACCAGGTTATAGAGCTGTTTAGAAAAAAAGGGTATAATAAGGGTAAAGCATTAAAATACATTTTGTGAATTAAATTTTTAAGTTTTAGAATATGTGACATTAAATTTCTTTGATTATATAGGGACTTGTTTCCCTCATGATACATCTGGAATTTATTTTGGAGTGAGGAATAATATAGAACTCTATTTTTGTTCTATAAGGGTTCTACATTCAATAGGAATGAATGTCTGACATCCTTATACTAAGTTCATGAATACCCTACTGTTATTTACTGTAGCATCTTATCTGCATATCTAGGTGTAGTTTTTTGTTTTTCCTTTTTTAAAATTTGTTCCTACATTGCATTCCTCACACACACGCCCCACCACCCAGAACTTTCCTGGTTATTCTTACATGGGTATTTTCAATGGCATTTTTAGACTCAATTTGTCAAGTTCTAAAATAATAAGCTCTAAAACTGATGAATTAGTAACTTTTCAACAACAACAACAAAAAACCACAAAATGTCACCACCACAGTGATTAGAATAATTAGACATTAGTTAAAGCTTGCATTCTGATTTCAGAAAATTAGTTGTGAAAATAGGTACATCTTAGAATCATTAAATACAAGAAAGAGATGTGTTGCCTGGAACTTAATAAAACATGAATGACCAGCATAGAATAACATGGAATTCATATCTGTGAAACCTAATCTAAGGTCACAATCTTTTGCATTGACACCTGGTTGACTTTCATATGCTCTTGGTTACTCCTGTCTGCCGTGCATGTATGTGGACGTGGAAGACATAGGCACTGTTAGTTTCCTTGAGAGAGAAAAAGAAAGAATTGTTCCTCCAAAGAAGTATTAGTTGATGATGAACTTTCTGCACGTACTGGTGTTGTTTTAATATTTATAAGTTTACATTTGAGAAAGGGATGCTGGGATTGTGCATCATAAAGGATGATATGTTTCTTCTTTACTGAAATTTTGATGTGTACCTTATCTGAAGAGTTCTTGGTAAAGGGAACATTCTGATTAGAAAGTTAAGATGACTTTGAACACATTCCCTTAGACATATAAAATTTTTTCCCCTGTTTTTCCTGACAGGCAGCCTTGTATGCAATCCAGAAACTCTTTGAAGAGAAGTATGCTCCCCGGCCGATCTTTGTAAGTTCTATACTGCTTCCTTTACAAAAAATAAATTTTTAAAAAATATCATTTTGAGGTCCCTACCAATAGTAGAACTATTAATACAAAATGGGCCTCAAAAAGTTGTGGAAAAATTTCACTATCCTTTAATTCCATTTTTTCACAGACGTTGAAGCATCCTCTTAATAATCTATAGGAACCACCTACTTGAAGTTTCTCTGTTCATTCACCAACAATTCTAGACTAATAGCAGTGTAATTATAGAAATGTCAAGTAAATCTATCTAAAGATTAGTTGGAGTAAGGCAGGCCTTTAAGAAGAAGCCTGGCTGGATTTGGTCTGTTGAAGTGATTCCTCATTAGGGCCCAAGGAGAGATGGACTTAGGTGCTAACTGCAAGTTACCCAACACTAAGGAAGACAACTGCCCCATGGGGTTTCCTAAACTCTAATCTTTACATAAGCTGATGAGAGACTGGACTGCTTGGTGAAACTAGAGTGGTGTTACTCAGGGGTGTCAAACTCAATTAAAACACAGGCCATTTGGTGCAACAGGCAAGATTCCCATGGGCCACATCACATTTACAAATTTTGTTAAATGTATATTTTGAAGTGAGGATTCAGGAATATGGATAGGATAA
>NW_022107407.1:155268-167055 GCF_000313985.2 Echinops telfairi
CTGACAAACGTGATGCGCAATCGTAATGGCTTCCCTCTAAAGATATTAACTAGCATTGTCGCTAGGTGTGATTCATAACAGCACAACCCAGAGTGCTCTTTTTAACCTTTTCGCTATTGGGATTGGTTTACATTGTGCAACACTGAGGGTGGCAGACATATCACTTCCAAACATCGCTGGAATGAAGTCAGCCCATTTGTACACATCCACAGGCCCCCAGGAAAGGCACTGGGCCATGTGTATACTTGTCTTCAGTAGTTAAAGGGTTAATGAGGGAATTGTGTGTATGGCATTGCCTGGATCTCCCCTAAGCGCTATTTTCTCCATAACAATTTTTCTATTTTCATTTTATTTCAGGGGATCGCAGGCCACAAAAAATTACTTTGGGGGCCACATGTGGCCTGCAGGCCACCAGTTTGACACCCCTGGTGTTACCTAAACCAAGGTGTTAAGTAAATTTGAGGCCAGAATAACCAGAGGTGTCTGGGAAAGCTTTCTCCAGTGGGACTGTGAATTATGAAGTGTGTTTGGTCATTTATTTGCCTCAGTGACTTTTTTTATCATTTGCTTCTTTGCCTTGCTTACTATTGGTCTCAGGTAACTTTGTATATATTTATCCTGATTATAGGGAACCCTGGTAGCTTAGTGGTTTAACTAAATGAGAGTGTAGCACTTCCAATCACCAGTTACTCCACTGGAGATAGATGTGCTAATTTGCTTCCATAACAGTGAATCCAGGACAGATAAACCCCTCAGGGCAAATAATTAGAGATACCAGGAGGGGAAGGAGAAGGTGGGGGGAAAACGGGGGAACCGATCACAATGATCTACATCCCTAGGGGGATGGATAACAGAAAAGTAGGCAAAGGTAGACAGCAATTGGTGTAAGACATGGAGGGAAGATGATAAATTACCAAGGGTTCATGAGGGAGAGAGGGTGGGGGATGGGGGAAAATGAGCTGATATCAAGGACTCAAGTAGAAAGAGAATGTGTGCTTGACACAATGGATGGATGTATGGATTGATAATAGCTGTAAGAGCCTCCAATAAAATGATTTTTTAAAATTAAAGCAAAAGGTTAAGTTTTAGAAACTCTATGGGGCTGTTCTACCCAATCGTTAGCCTCATTAATGAGACAGAATTGATTTGATGACAGCAGGTTTGGTTTATCTTGTCAGCTGTGAAATGCTACCTTTATCTTTGAATTGCACAGTTCCCTTGAAGAGAATAACATCAAGAAACCATCTTGCTTACTTTTTGTTGTCTTTGTTATTCTTTTTTTTTTGTTGTTTCTTAGCATATTTTTTAAATCATTTTATTAGGGGCTCATATAACTCATCACAATCCATACATACATCAATTGTGTAAAGCGCATTTGTACATTCATTTGTACATTTCAGGGGATCGTGGGCCACAAAAAATTACTTTGGGGGCCCTCATCAGTCTCAAAACATTTCCTCTCCATTTAGGCCCCCGGCATTAGGTCCTCATTTATCCCCTCCCTCCCCGCTCTCCCCTCCCTCATGAGCCCTTGACAGTTTATAAATTGGTATTTTGTCATATCTTGCCCTGTTCGACGTCTCCGCTCACCCACTTTTCTGTTGTCCGTCCCCCAGGGAGGAGGTCACATACAGTTCCTTGTAATTGGTTCCCTCTTTCCAACTGTCTTTGTTATTCTTAACTTGAATTCATATTGCTGACATTGTTTACTTTTTGAAATTAGATTTCAGGGACGATTGTTGATAAAAGTGGGAGAACTCTTTCTGGACAGACAGGCGAGGCATTTGTCATCAGTGTGTCTCATGCAGACCCGCTTTGGTGAGTGTCATTCTCTCCGTAACTCAGGTTCTTCTGGGTGATCTTTGCAGATGCTTGTAAAATGTGACAGGAGTCGCTAGGTGGTGCACAAGTTAAGTGTTCCACTATTAAACAGGAAATTGGTGCTTTGAACCCAATCAGAGATGTCTCAGAAGACAACCCTGGTAATTTTACAAGAGGTTATTGCCTTGAAAACTGGTTCTCCTCTGCATACATGGGGTCACGTGAGTCACAATCAACCAGATGACAGTTAACAACTAACAATATAAAATGTAATGTGGCTATAATTGATTGTTTTTCATTTGCAACAGAAGAGATTGCTACTACATATTTGCAATGTACCATTTCCACAGTATTAGGGCTTTCTTTCCCCTAAGGGCTGCCGAAGACAACTGCCTAAGTGGATCCTTTTCGTATGTTGTTTTACTGTCTTTTTAGTGAAGACTTAGACAGCAGTTTAGTTTCCATTAAGCAATGTCTACACAAGTTTAGTGACATTGGTTATAGTCTTCAGGAGTGAACATTCTCATTTCCTTATTTTTGTTTTCAGTGGGTCATTTTGAGGGACTTCAGGGAGTACTCTCATACTAGCCAAACATTGCCTTTGTTTCTATAAATGGTGTCCTTTGGACAATTCTTACGTGGTAAAATTTTAAGCTATTACCAGTCATTTAAAGGGCAACCAGAAGCAGTGTTCCTAGGTATATATTCATAATTCTAAAACTCTGGTCTTTTTATCTAAAAAGTTAGAATCCCCCCCACCCCCCGTCATTTTACTCTAATATATTTCTATGTTTTAATTCATTTTTCAATATACAAATTTCTTAATTACATATGTGACTAAAATGAAAGCTCCAAAAATATACACTGTGTTCTTCCTATACCTTTTCACTTGGCTATTATTTAAGACACATATTAAGTACCCACTGAACCATCTGTCTCAGTACTTAGGTTAATGTTCTGTCTCAAAGAACCTGGTTTTCTTCTTTTATAACATTGGCCATAAAAATAGTAATCAAAAAAACCAAACTCACTGCCATCAAGTCAATGTCTGCTCATAGCAATGCAATAGGAGAGGGTAGAACTACTCCAGTGAGTTCCTTTTTTTGCGAGAGTAGAAAGCCCCATGTTTCTCCCATGGAGCTGATGGTGGTTTTGAATTACTGACCTTATGGTTAGTAGCCGAATGTGTAACCACTATGCCACTGAAAAAAAAGAAAAAACCCTCAAACCCAATCACTGGTGCCAATTCACCACAACTCTCTAAAGACCCGGTAGAACTGCTTCTGTGGGTTTCTGAGACTCTTAACTCCTTACAGGACTAGAAATCCCTATCTTTCTTCAGAGGAGTGGCTGACCACTATACTACCAGAGCTCCTAAGGAGTGCTACCAGGACTCCTTAAAATAATAATTGTGACCACTTATAGGGCATTTTTTGTATGTTAGATCTAAGTCCTTTAAATGAACTCTTCTTTTAATTCTACCAACACCACCTGGCAGTTAGTACTAAAATGAGTGGCATCCTCATTTTAATGTTAGAAAACAGACTCAAAGTTTATTTGACTTGCCCAAAGTCAAGTGGCTCTGGGGAAACAAGCTTACTCTTAACCACTGTGTTTTACCACATTGGCCTTTATTTTCCTCATGGTACAGGTGAGGAATTGAAGTTACCTGATTTTTAAGAAGACAAGATCGGAACTAAGTCTGGTGAATAAAATATTTGCTAAAGCAAATAGAGCATATCAATAGCCCTGCATAAGACCAAGCATTCTTAACTGAGGTTAAGAATTGTCAGAGTCCAGAGAGATCACAGAATGTTGCTTGTGTTTTAAATAATGTTTTTATTTTGCAATCATTTCAGATTTCCAGAAAAGTAACAAAGATAGTACAGAGAGTTGCTGTATATTTTTCATTGGGCTTTTCCCTAATGGTAACATCCTTTGTTAGGCATTTATCAAAAATAGTAAAATCTGAATAAAGTTTAGAGTTTTGGATACACTGTTGGTTTGATAAAAGTTCTTTTTCTTTTTCAGGATCCAATCTAGGATACAACATTATACTTAGAAATAAAAATAAAAGAAGAAAAGTCAAAAGTGAAAAAGTCAAAGATTATGTAGTTCAGTAGTTTCTGGGATCCTCCACTGTAGTTATGTTGGAGGGTTTTCACATTAACTTCAGTTAGAACAACTGAACCTATAAGAGGATAAGTTCTTTGCCCAGGGTTATTCAGCATGAAAGTTATAGACAGTCCTGATCTCCTGGACTCCTAGGGTAAATTCCTTTTATCTATTTAGGTTTCTACTATTTGGAAGATTTTCCTTTTCCATCTTTAAGTTTTGCCTTCAGACCAGATATTTACTTAGAAGTGGTAGTTTCCTGGATTATTATTTCATAATGTGAAATTAACTAAACAGATCTTACTTAAAGGACTCACATCCACAGGTAAAATCTTTTAGCCATAACATTGTCAGTTGTAGAAGACAGGAGACCTTTGGCTCTAATTGTACTACCAAGGTACTTTGCAGCAGTGTAGGATGTCTCAGGAGATTTATTATAGCCAGAGTTTTAAATATAGCCCCCATTTTACCACACCTTTTAATATAGGTAAATATGTTTGACAAAATGTGATACTTCTGATATCTTCTTTTTTCTCCTCCCTCAGTATTGGATTAAATTGTGCTCTAGGTGCAGCTGAAATGAGACCTTTTATTGAAACAATTGGAAAATGTGTAACAGCCTTTGTGCTCTGTTATCCCAATGCAGGTATGTGTTGCAGAGGGGCATATACAAATGCACAGATAAAGGAAAGACATGGTAACAGGTATTGATTGAAAGTTTATTTGTAAGTCTTGGCATGTAGATGATGCTAAGTAGACATTTTAAAAATGAAGGATGTTTAGGTCTAGATACCCTTTCCCTCTAGATTAAAGGAATAATTGAACCTAGCATGAAAATTTCAGAACTGGACATAGCTTCAAGGAGTGACATTTAGTTAGTCATACCTGACTAGGCATATGCCTTTGGTGACAGTGGGTGTAGCCATGAAGATGAATATAAAGAAGGCCCTTTTAATCTTTCCACTGTATTGGCACAAGAACAGGAGGGGCTTATATGCGTTTACCTTTTCTCCTTTTGAAAGCTAGAATTTTGAATTTACTGTGTGTAGAAATTCCCAAGATATTTGTAGACAAGTCTCAAACCATGCAGTAACATATTGGCTGAACTTTATCTCCTGGTGAATGTCTTTGAGCATTGTTTAGCTACTTCAGGCTAAAATATAACTTTCTTGCCATCTTTCTCCAAATACATGTATTTTAATGCACAATAAATTTTCCTTCCCACCAGGAGTAAGAAAGAGGATAATAAATGAAACAGGAAATTGAATAGTTATACTCCAGAATGTTTATTTTAAAAGAGATCCGTGTTTTGTTTGCATGTTTTTAATAGCATATCAGGTATATTCATTAGAGCACATGAAGTAACCTTCCTGTTCCCAAGCAACTAGGTGACAGCAGAAGCTTTCCTTTATGGAAAGGTGTGGATTAGGGGATTTTCCCATTTATTAGTGACTCTTTTCTTTGAAAATATTTTTATTTGCATAGTATTGTAGGGGAAACCAGCCCCTCAGAACTACATCACAGGTCCGATAGGCACAATTATATGATTATGATATATAAAGATTATAATAAAGTTATAAAGATAAGAGAGATAGAAAAGAAGGTAAAATAAAGGAGTCACATACATTTCATGGTAGCATGCTCACCTCCTGAATGGCCGTGATCTTACCAGCCATGTCTGTGCACAGCGCGGGCAGAGAGGGCAGGGGAGAGAGAACGATTTATTTCTAACCAAGGCTTATATATCTTTTGGGGGCATGCAAGCCCCCTAATTACAGATAAAGACATACGTCACAGGAAGGGGCTGTACTACAGGTAATAAAGTAATGGTGGGACTGAAGATCAAAGGGTATACACTCAATAGGAAAGGAAGGGATAAGGGGCTAAGTATGTGACAAGATGGGAAGATCCTAGATTCAGGAAGGCAGCCTAGCTTTGGATGTCACCAAGCAAGTTTGACCTGTTTTAAGCTCTCCGGGAAACAATTACTCTCCTATCAGTAGGTGAGAGTGAGGCCCACTTCCAGTGGACCAGACAATAGTCTGCCTGCTCTGGATGGCTGAATACCTTCAGGGAGATAACTTGACAATCATTTACCATTAGTTGCAAGCAGTGTCCTAGTTCTGACATAGATTTGGGGGAGACGAGCTGGGAAACAGCCTTTTTTATATCCCACATAGTATGATAAAAAAAATTCATTTGTAGCATGGATTCACTATATACACATTAAGAATTTATTTAATTTTTGAAAGTAAATCAATGTAATAAATTAACATGTTAATAGACACATTAAAAAATTATTTTAACCTAAAGCCTTTGCAAATATGAAGTTTGTTTGTTAAGGTAGTTTCCCTTAGTGGTTGAAATTTACATTGTTAGGTCTTCCCAATACCTTTGGCGAGTATGATGAAGCTCCTGACATGATGGCCATGCACCTAAAGGTAGGGATGCTTTTTTCAGTTGAATTATCAAGAGATAGAGAAAATGGAATTATAGATTGGGAATACATAGACTTAGGAATTCCCCCAAAGAAAAGTTTAGTTTTTCTGAATTAACCTGGTGAAAGTGGGGGGATGGGGCTCGCTATCATTAGCCGTATCCCTTATTCGTATCAGTGAAAGATGGAAAATCCCTAATGGGGTCCAATCCAAACTGAGTGAAGCTATCTTGGCTTTGAGTCCCCAGTGGTGCAGTTTTCCCCACACTGCTGGAGGTGGGATAGATGTCCTGTATACTCCTCATCTCTGTCTCCACCATTTTTTCCAGCCCATCAAACCTCCCATCTTTGCATCCTAATTTATTAGACTATACTGGTTTTCAGTATCTTGTGCAGGTGATTTTTCCAATACCTGATTTCTAAGTTCCATGACTTTCCCTCTCAGTTACCTTGTTCTTTAGCTTATGGTGACTCTCTGGCCTGGAACCCCAACATAGTAATTCTTGGTTACTCTTGAACATTTAAAATTTGGTTAGTATGCTGAAGAGTGAAAATTTTCATTTTTTGAAATTTTAATTTATTTTAAAACATTTATTTGAATTTTTATGTCAAATTACATTATCTAGATCATATTTATTCATCTCAGCATGCAGGCAAAAACTTTAATATGATCAAATAGACAATACTATACATTCAAGTTGTGGTATATGAACTATTTGCTGCTTTTAAGTTTAGATTTAGGGCATGTCAGAACTTTATATACAGGCTTCATTGTGTTTGGCTCTTTCCTTCAATGTCACGTTAGTTATTCAGAATCAGCAGCTCTTTTTCTATCTGGATTTGTAGTGTTAAGAATTCAGATGAACTCAATGAAACTTTTTCTGAATGCAGAACTTTGCTGTGGATGGCTTGGTCAATATAGTTGGTGGCTGCTGTGGTACAACACCAAATCATATCAGGTAATAATCACCTCTGTAAGGATTTTAACTTTATTATGAAAAATTCTATAGACAAAAGTAGAATAAAACTTAACTCCCTGTGCAGATCACATCGTTTTCATATTTTTTAGAAGTTCTCTTTTACCTCTCTTCCAACTTTTTCTACTCCTGGAATATTTTCAAATAAATCATCATGCACTCAGCTGCTAACTGCAGGATTGGCAGTTAGAACTCATCAGCCACTTTACAGAAGAAATGTGTGGCTGTCTGCTTCTGTAAAAGTTTACAGCTTTGGAAACCCAATGGGCCTGTTATGTATACTCTGTCATAGGGTTGCCATGAATCAGAATGGACTCAGAGCAATGGTTTTGGGTTTGGGAGCGATATCACAATAGTGTATCCTTAAATGAATATGTATGTAATATTTTAATGCTCAAGGAAGGAAAGCTCATGTTTCTTGTGGGGTGAAAGACATCTTTTTCATTAGGTTCTTAGGGAAGGAAAAACAACTCTGTAAGTGAATTTATTTGCCCAGCACAATCATAGCTTTAATAAATGAGCTTGGGTGAGTGTTTGAAGGAAGCATTAAATATGAATGTGTTTTTGTGTGTGTTTAATTCTCTTTGATTTTGAGCCTTACATGAAGCATTGTAATTCAGTGGACTTGTTTGTATTTTAGGATTATTTGTATTGTTGTGTGTCATGGTCATATTTGGGCTAGATGGGTTATTGCTTTGATTTCATGTGTAATAAAAATGACAGTAGTGAAATGTGGAATATTTTACTGCTTGTATTTCTGAAATAGAATCTTGAAAATATTTTTAAATGATTTTTTTTTTTAATTGGTAAGCTGTCTCAACTTGAATATAGCTTATATTTGACTCACTGACCTCTTTGTTTTTAAGGTCCTTTTAGAAAAGAGAAATTGCCACCTTACGGAAGCAAAAAGAGGCTATCAGATTCTGTAAAGATTTACAGCATTAGACCCTATAGAGTCACTATGAGGTGAAATGGATTTGGTAGCACCGGTTATACATTAAATATGTATGTGTGTTTATGCTTGTATGTATATATATATATATATATATATATATATATATATATATATATTGGCATATGTATACACACACATACAGATATTTATACACACACACACAGTTTTTACTTTTTATAGCCACATTCTAATTTACTAATATGGAGGCACTTGACTGAGCAGTTCTTACTGGCCCTGATAAATTTTGTAGAGTAGCTAGGTTTTTCTGATTGATTAAAGAAGATGAAATTAAAGGTAGTATGTAAAACACTTTTTTAGAAATAATTATTTTGAAATGTTGCTACCAGTATTTATTGCTATGCCTTAAAAAATAAAAAAGCCTTAAGGAATTAATTCCCTCTACGGTTGGTACCTCCTATCCTCATTTCTTTTGTTCAAAGGTGAAACCCTTTTTAAAAAATGCTGTCTTACACAATTGAGTAGGAAGCAAATAGTGTGAATTTGACAGGGTAAAGGGCATCTATGGATTTGAAAAAAGCAGAAAGGAAGTTTGCTGTTTGCATTTGTGTAAACCATTGCTTGTCTCTTCAATTGATATCTAAAATACAAAAAGTAGTAATATTCACAGTAGTCTGGGAAGACTTATAAAAAGTAAAATGTACAGATTAATTTTCTGCATAAATGAGAAAATGAAGGCATAGTTACTTCACATTTAGAACTAAGTATATAATTATGTTTGTAATTATGTTAAGCAGGTAATTTGATAGCTAGAAATTAATTTAAATTTACCTTCTGTGGTAATACATACAGTATTTCTCTTTCACCTCAGGGAAATTGCTAAAGCTGTGAAAAATTGTAAGCCCAGGGTTCCACCTGCAACTCTTTTTGAAAGGCATACACTCCTGTCTGGTAAGACATAAAGACATGGTTTTTATGATTTCAGAAATGATTTTAAGAATGTATTTAGGATGCTTATTAAAAGTAGTAGTGATTTTGTGTCAAGCAACTCGTTTAGTCTGTCAAAGAAGAATGTCTTCCCTGCTCCCCCTTTATCACCTAAATGAATTCTAAAAGAGAATTTTTGGCTTTTCTTGGGGTGGGAAGGGAATGAAATATACAGATTTGGGCAGAGAAGTAGAACTTACATGGACGTGTCCCTATTTAGTATGTCCTGCTTTGAATACACTGGCCACAGTCTAATTGTTAATTGTCACTTTGGATACTGTCATTGAGAATCTCAGAATGCCAAGGTCTGATGTTTTGGAATGGCACAAGTTTCTTCCCAGAACACGGTGTTTGCTTCCAGAATAGGCTTGTGATCTTATATTTGTCTAGAGCTTTATAAAGAGTTGTAAATTTATTTTTCTGTTTGGTTCTCAGTAACCCTGTGTGGTAAGCTGCCATGCTTTTCCAGTATTTATTTTGCTGAATATTTCATCATATGCTGCTAGAAAAATAACTTTACATAATTTTGCTTCAACATTTTAATGCAATATTCTTAGATCACGTCATTAAGCAACGTGTGTGTGTGTGTGTGTGTGTGTGTGTGTGTGTGTATAAACGGGTGTGTGTTCCCTAATAACTTAGAATTTACCATCTCTCTAAGTTAAAGAATTTTGATATCTACTGGTCTCTTAAGAAAAGTGACATAAAATACAAGTAATGGCAAAAGTAACAAAAGCTGCTTTCTCAGAACATATTTTGTAGAAACAGTCGCAATGAATTTGTATGAAGTTTTGTTAGGAAGCAGACAGACCTCTGCTGTAGTGTGATACTTTAGGTAGCATTCTTTGACTTCAGTTGTAGTTTGTCCACACTTACTACTTGATATTAACCCCAGATTAGCTTGTGACAGGGGAGGTGCTACTGCCTTTTTCCAAAAAACAGAAACGGGTGCATTAAAGCGCAAGTGACTTGTCTAGATAGATAGAGTAAGCTCACTAGTGGCATAACTGGCACAGTAACTCCTGTCTCCCAGGTCCCAGCCTATGTCCTTTCTCATGACCCTCTTCAGCTTTACACATGTGCCCAGCTGGTATGAGTTCTTGTACTTTCAGTCAAAGAGATGAAGTAAAGTTTCAAACATTTTTTGTAGAAATAAGCAAGTTTGCCCCATTTCATTTTAAGCAGTACATGAGGGTAGAGCTATGGAATGTCATGTATATGGAGCTTCATGTATTTGCCCCAGACTCTGTTAATAGAGATATAACTTTTTCATGTATCTCAGAGATAGTAGGATTCAGTTTTTTAGAAAAACTTGCAAGGTAAAACCCTTCTGCTTATCCTTCTGCTTATACATGTAACTACAGCATATAGCCTCTTTTGACCATTGAATGAATATCCATAGTGGGATCATTTGTATTCAGTGGGCTTAAGTACAGCGACTTATTTATTTCTCATAAAACATTCTCTGTCTGTTTAATGTCTTCTCTATATGCATTTTTAGAAAATTTTAAAAATGCCTTTTCTTTTAAGGTCTAGAGCCCTTCAAGATTGGACCATACACCAACTTTGTTAACATCGGAGAGCGTTGTAATGTTGCAGGATCAAGGAAGTTTGCTAAGCTCATCATGGCAGGAAACTATGAAGTGAGCATCTTATTAAGACCTCTGAGGCATCAGTTGTGATTTTGTCGGCAGAGCATGGAAATGAACCAGCACTGCCTTTGATAGTGTTGTCAGTAGAGCTGCTGGGGAGTGGGAGACCAGTAAAGTGCCTTCACAGCAAGCTGGATTGGTGGGAGGATGAGATGGAGGAAGAAAAATTGAAGCTGATAATGGTTACCGTTTCTTAAAAAGGATTTCTTTGGTATATGAAATGGCATGAGATGGGAATATTGAGGCACTAGCTGTATATATTAATTGTAAGAAGAGCTTACGTTTTTGAGAATATCCTTCATTTTGCCTTTGTACAAATCCTTTTAAGGAAAAGGAAAGCCAAGAAAATTGTCATTCAGTCCTCATAACCACATTAAATGCCAGCTGTTGATGTTATTGAACCTTTTAGTTGTAGAGTAAAATAAGCCAATGAAAGCAAGAGGCCCATACATTGGAAAGGCCACTGTAGTCATACCGATTCTCTGCCTTCTCATTTGAATTGGGTGAAGGTTTACTAAGTAAATGGGTTTTCCATTCAGCAACTCATACTTATTTCATTTTAAGCCATGGATTGAAATTCCCATGTACCATCACTCGTCCCACCTTGATCCTATGTCTCCGGGTTCCATTCCTTCTCCTTTCACTTCCTGCCTTCTGAACTTTGTCCTTGGGCAGAAGCTGCACTTTTGATCTGGAGCAGTTGATTGTTCTTTTTATTTTTTGAGATGTACAATTTTTTTTATATTTCTTTTTTTTTTTCAATCATTTTTTTGGGGACTCACAGAATTCCCATCACAATCCATACATATATCCATTGTGTCAAGCACACGTGTACATTTGTTGCCATCATCATTCTCAAAACATTTGCCTTTCTACTTGAGCCCT
>NW_022107407.1:168432-172013 GCF_000313985.2 Echinops telfairi
CCTCCCCCTCTCCCGTGTCCCCCCGGAACCATTGGTCCCGTTGTTCTCTCCTCCAGACGATTCATCCCGTCTATCTTATCAAGATAGATCTGTAGCGATAATAATATGCACCACAAATCAAGCCATAATAAGATGGACGATGAATGAGAACATAGTGATGGCAACAAAAAAGAAAACCAATTACCCATAGAAGAATAAATTAATTAAAAGAGAAAATTTTTAAAAAGAAAGAAAAATCTGTAAATAGATCAAGGTCTGATTTTTGGTCTCTAGGCATGTCCTTCAGTCAGTTCCGATGGGGTACCATGGTCTGGCCCCAGAGTCTGTCTTTTGTACTCCCTTAGGGGTTCCCTGCTCTGCTCCCACGGTTGCTTTTCCGCATGCTTTTAGTGGTTTGCCTCAGTGTCCCAGGGTCAGTCTGGGCCAGTCCTGACACTGAGTCTCCAGTATTGTCCCCCTTAGGTCCCTGGGCCATTAAGGGACAGCGTGTCTCCTAATGGGATCAGCCATACTGTCCGCTCTGTGCATTGGCTGTTCAGAGCGGGGATATCGTCCTCCAGGTTTGGTGGGCCAGAAAGCGCTCTCTTCCTCCCCCTAAGTGCTGCCATTTGCTCTGATCAGACATGCCCCTCTCCCCTAGATGCAGCTTCAGTGCTGTCCTCTCAAGTAAATTATTCTAGGGGGAGGGGAAGTTGTCCACATAGCTGTTATGGGGGCCAAGCCCTCAGCCCCCTTCACTGGCTCCCCACTCCTTGCTGGCACACTGCATTCATCTGGCACTGGCTTTAATTCTGGTCCCTCTTTCCCTGTGGAGACACAAACAATACCCTCCCCTTGGTGGGTCAGTTCCCTGGTCCTCCACCACACATCTTTTTTTTTTTTTCTTTCCCTTTTCCTCCTTCTCCGCCCCCCTTTTTAGTTGGCTACCATATGTACCCCTGGATTTTGTCTGGCCCCTTCCATACTACCTGGACCTCACCCCTGGAGTAGGTGTATACAGTAGCTTTTTCCCTGTACCCCCTTTGCATTTACCTTTCTGTTCTTTCTTTTTTTATAAATATAATCTTACTTCAACGGATTCATGTTATACTTGTCCTTTTGTGCTTGACTTACTTCACTTAGCATAATTTCCTATGCGGCGATATGCTTCATGCATTCACTGCTGCTTTTTAGTGATGCATAGTACTCCATAGTATGTATGTACCACAGTTTTTTCATCCATTCGTCTGTTGATGGAAATTTGGGTTGCTTCTAACTCCTTGCGATTGTGAACTGTGTCTCAATGAACATAGGAGCACAGATGTCCTGCCGTGGTTTGTTTCTTGCCTCTTCTGGGTATATGCCCAGTAGGGGGATTGCTGGGTCGTATGATAGCTCAATTTCCATCTGTTTGAAAAATCGCCAAATCGATTTCCATAGTGGCTACATATACCTACAGGTCCACCAGCAGTGGATGAGAGTTCCTATCTCACCACAGCCCTTCCAACACTCGTTGCTTTCTGATTTTTTGAATTGGGCTATCTTTGAGGGTGTTAGGTGGTATCTCATAGTTGTTTTGATTTGCATTTCTCTTATGGCTAATGATTAGGAACATTTTCTCCTTTTTTTATTGACCATTCGGATTTCAAACTATGTGAAACTTCTGTTCAGGACCTTTGCCCACCTCCTCAGTGGGCAATTAGTAATGTAAATTTTAGTAATAAGGCCTTTGTCTGATGTGTCGTTCCTAAAGATGTTTTCCCAGTCAGTGGACTCTCTTATTACTCTCTTGGTGAATTCTTTCGATGTACACAGGTATCTAATCTTCAGTATATCCCACTGTCTATTTGTGACTCCTCTGTGTTTGTATCCTTCCCTATTTCTGATAGCCTATGTATTCCCTATGTGCCAAGGTTCTCAAGTTTGTCCCAATTGCCTCATTAATGGCCCTAATTGTTTGGGGTTCTATCTCAAGGTTTATGATCTACCATGAATTTATTCTTGTGCATGGAGTGAGTGAGGTAAGGGTCTTGCTTCATTTTCCTCTAGGTAGATATCCATTTTTTACAGCACCATTAATTTAAGATGGCATCTGCTTCCCATTTAATATTTTTTGGGCCCTTATCAAAGATCAGTTGCTCGTATGCTGATGTTTTTATTTCTGCGTCTTCAGCTCTTTTCCATTGGTCTGAATATCTGTCATTATGCCAGTACCACACTGTTTTGAATACTGTGGCCGTATAGTACGTGCCCAAATCAGGTAGAGCAAGCCCTCCCACTTTGTCCTTCTTCTTGAGTTCTCTGCTAATTCTGTGCTTCTACCCCCTCCATATGAAGTTGGTAATCTGTTTTTCCATTTTGTTGAAAATGGCTGGTGGTATTTGTATCAGGATACCAGGGCAGAACTAACATCTTTACTATATTGAGTCTTCCAATCAACGAGCATGGGATATTCTTGTCTAATGTGTAGAGCAGTCCAGTAGACTTCTGTTTGTTGATTTTGTATGCTGTCACTCTGCCATATTCCTCTATTGCTCCTATACCTATGGAGTTTAAGGGATCTTCGATGTATAGAATCATATCGTCTGTGAATAATGATAATTTCACCTGTTCCTTCTCCAGCTGAATGCCTTTAATGTCATTCCTTTGTCTTATGTTGTTAGCTTGGACTTCCAGTATGATGTTCAATAGGAGTGGGAACAAGGGGCATCCTTGTCTGGTCCCCTTTTTCAGTGGAATTGTTTTTGTCTTTTCTCTGTTATCTACCACGTTGCCTATTGGTTTTTCATATATGGCTTGTAAAATATTGAGGAATTTCCCTTCTATTCCTATCTTCTTGAGTGTCTTAAACAGGAATGCGTGTTGGATGTTGTCGAATGTTTTTTGTGTATCTTTCGATATTATCATGTGGTTCTTATCATTTTTCCGGCCAATGTGTCGAATAATGCTGATGTTCTTTTGTATGTTGAACCATTCCTGCTTCCCTGGTATGAATCCCACCTGGTCATGGTGAATTTTTTTTAAATATGCTTTTGTATTCTGTTGGCCAGTATTTTGTTAAGGATTTTGCATCAGTGTTCATTAGGGATATTGGTCCATAGTTCTCGATTCTTGTGGCATCTTTGCCCACTTTAGCTTCATATACTAGCTTCATAGAAAGAATTTGGGAGTTTTCCATCTTTTTCTATGTTCTGGAAGAGTTTGTATAGGATTTGTGTCAGTTCTTCCCTGAATGCTTGGTAGAATTCTCCTGTGATGCCATCTGGCCCAGGGGATTATTTTCTTAGTGATCCCTTGATTACCTTGTTTATTTCTTCCATTGCTATGGGTCTGTTGAGGTTCTTGACATCCATCTGGGATAGTCTAGGGAGGGATTTTGTTTCCAAATATTTGTCCATGTCCTCCAAATTGTTGAATTCATTAAGAGTATAGCCTTTCATAATACAGTGAACCCTCGTTTATCGCGATTAATCGGTTCTAGACCCTACCGTGATAAATGAAATTCTGCGAAGTAGGATTCCTTATTTGTAAATCAAATATTTTCGTAGTTAGAGCATAGAGGACATGAAAAAACACCCTTTAGTCAACATTACACTCATATT
>NW_022107407.1:173121-174926 GCF_000313985.2 Echinops telfairi
CTCATCCTTGAAAATGTCGTTTGTTCCTTCCTTTCTTTGATTAGGTTTGCCAGAGGTCTGTCAATTCTGTTCATTCTTTCAAAGAACCAACTTTTAGCAGCATTAATTTTTTCTATAGTTTTCCCTCTCCTGTATCCCGGCTCTCATTTTTATTATGTCTATCCTCTTGCTATTAGTAGGGTTGTTCTGTTGACTCTGCTCTAATTGGTGTAAGTTTTGTGTCAGCATATCCACGTGTCTCTCTTCTTTTTTAATGTGTGCATTTATTGCTCTCAGCATCCTCTAATAATTGCCTTTGCTGTATGCCACAGGTTCTGGTATGTCGTATTTTTGTTCTTATTGGTTTCTAGAAACTTCCTGATTTCATCTCTGATCTGAGTCAATACCCACTCCTTTTGCAATAGGAAATTGTCCTCCAAATTTTTCCCCTTGTTTTATTCACTGTCCTTATGTTAATTTCCAGCGTTATGGTGCAGTAATTGGAGGAAGATGTCTGTATAACTTCTATGTGCTTGAATTCACTCAAGTTCAACTTGTGTCCCCATGTGGTCTGTTTTCGAATATGTGCCCTATGGGCTTGAATAGAATGTGAATTTATTTGCATGTGGTTGGAACTCTGAAAATATCAAGTCAAGTTGTGCAATTGCTCTATTTAGCTCTGTAGCCTCCTTGTTGAGTTTCTTTCCCAAGGATCTGTCTTTTTCAGAGAGTGGAGAATTAGTCACCAACTATAATTGTTGAGCCTGTGATCTCTTTTCTCATCTTTTGGAGTGTTTTATTTACGGATTTCTCAGGTCTCTTGTTAGGTGCATGTATGTCTATTATGCTCACTGGTTCTTGGTCTATTGTTCCTTGAGCATTATATAGTGCCGCTCTTTGTCTCTTTTTATGGCGTGTATCTTGAGGTCAATTTGGTCAGATATTAAGATCTTTTTTTGCATTCCATTTGCTTGGTATATATTTTCACCAGCCTTTAATTTTCAACCTGTTTTTGTTTGCAAGTTTGAGATGAGTCTCCTGGAGGCAGCAGATTGATCGGTTATGTTTCCTGAGCCAGTCTGCTAGCCTCAGCCTTTTAATGCCCGAGTTCAGGCCATTGATATTCAGTGTTATTATATCCATCTGTGGACTCTAATGTCATCTTGTGTTGGATGTTTTCCCATCTACCTGTCTTATCCGCTTGTGTTGTGTGTGTGGTTTATGTTTTCCTTATTTCCACTATTGAGTTGATGCTATCCTGGGGACTGTTTCCTCTTTGTCACCCTATGGGTGGAGTTGTTCGATGTGGTGGTCTCTTATTTGCCCTCGGTGAGTGTTGATCTTCTTCCCATACTGGATCAGTGTTGATCTTCTTCCCACACTGCAGGGCTGAGTTTCTTTTTATGTATTTTTTGAGGTTGTCCTTGTCTGGGTAGACACTTTTCCTTCAATTTTTTGAATATGCTACTCCATTCCCTCCTCTCCTTCGTTTCCAGTGATAGGTCTGAATATGCTCTTACTGCTGTACCTTTATACATGTCTGTTTGCTTTTACCTAGCTGCTTTTATGGACTTCTCCTTTTCCTCATAGTTGGATAATTTGACAATTATGTGTCTTGGCAGCTTCTTGGGATTCAGTCTGTCTGGTGTTCTTTCAGCCTCTTGAATGGTTGCCTGATTTTCATTTATTGAGCTGGGGAATATTTTCCTCTAAGAATTCCCATGGTATTATCGCTATTGACTTTTTAGTTGTGTCTTGTTCCAGTCGTCCAATTATTCTAATATTGTTTCTTTTCATAGCATCAGACATGGCTCTCAAGTTTTCTT
>NW_022107407.1:175768-181460 GCF_000313985.2 Echinops telfairi
CCAGACGCTATACTTTTTGATAGCCGGGCACCATCAGCTTTCTTCACCACATTTGCTTAGGCACCCATTTGTCTTCAGTGATCCGTTCAACACCTCGTGATCACACAGGTTGATATGTTGTTCCATGTGGGCTTTGTTGCTTCTGAGCTAGTTTTCTTCAGCTAATTTGCTTGTCTTATTTGACCGCTTTTCCCGTTTGTTGAGGTCTGCTTGGTTATCCTGTAGGTCATCTGGTGCGATTCTCTGCCTCCTCAAGCCTATTGGCAAGGTCTGTCAATTTGTCAGTGGATTTTGTTGTTTCATTCCTTAACTCTTGTATTTCCCTTTGGTGCATTGCCTTTATCTCCTCTATCATTTCATCTTATATCTGCATTGCTTCCCTTATATCCTTTGACTTCAAGCAGCATTTTGAAAATTTCTTTTTGTGGCAGGTCAATATCTGCTTCTTCTATGCCCGTCGTTAGTTTCATGATTTCTTCTGGCATTGTCTTCTGTTTCTCCTGCTTTTTCATTGAAACTGTTAGAACTGGTTCCTGTTTACGTGTTGTTTTAGAGGAGCCTGGAGCCATCTTCCTAAGTGGAAGAGGTCTGTTCTCTTTTGGGGGATTCCTATGAGTACTTCTATGAACTACCTGCTGGTAGCTATACTGAGATTGCAGGCTATTGCTATGTCATCCTGTGGTTTCACTCTTATCCTAGCTGTCCATTATTCCGTTATTTGGAATGTGTGTTGGATATTCCTCTCCTGTGACACAGGTTGGGTTGTTTTGGGCCCACAAGGGCGTTGCTTCCCTGGCTGATCTCTAAGTAGGCTTCACGGTTCTTGGAGCATCTCGGCTGGCCTGTGGTGTTTTCCTCTGCAACTGGAGTGCTGAGGAGGGGGTGTGGGTATACCCTCCTTGGTGTAGAGCTCTATAGCTGGCAGGGGAGTTACTGTAGACAGAGAGATTGCCTTGGAGATTGGGTGGATGTTTCTACAGTAACGTGGTACCCCACCAGTGGTGGTCAGGTGTTACCCCCAGTCACTTGTAGAGCCTCAGTATTTAGGCTGGGGATGCCCCCACTGTTTGTATGGGAGAATCCCCTGATGCTTGGTGTGTGGAAGAGGACCGGCATGAATTCACCAGCTGCTTGCCAGGCCAATAAATGTGGGTGGGAGCTCCCCATTTTGGGCCTTCAGATTTGCCCTAGGCAGAGGGGAGTGGTTTGGAGGCCACTAGAGGCTTGTGACTGGAAATAGAATGAAAGGAGAGAAAGAAGAAGATACAAGCTGGAGCGACAATGCCAAGCAAACTGACACCCACTCATACATACCCAACTAAAATTCACAGTTTAAAAAAAAGTGAAAACAGTTAAAAAAAAAAAGAAAAGAGAACTGAATCTGCTGAGGCTGTGGTAGGAAAGAGAGAAGAGCTATAAGAAGAGAAAAGAAGAAAAAGTGAGAGAAGAAAGAAAGAAAAAGAAGGGGGAAAAAGAGGGAGAGAGAATTTAAAAAATAGATAAAGAAATGGCCAACCCCGTCAGTGTGTAGCTGTGTGTAGCACTGACTTGTCTTGTGTGCAGCACTGTTTTAGGGGTCAGGACGCCACTGGGAGGACAGGGTTACCCTAGGCAGAGTGTAGGGTTCTGGGAACCAGCAGTGGCATGTGAAAGGATTGAGAGAGAGAAGAGAGAATCATACAAGCAGTGAGAGAAGCAAAGAGAGCAAAGAAAGAAAGAGTAAAGAAAGAGAAAGAAGGGGGAAAAAACCCCAACAGTTTTCATTAAGATTGGCTGTGATGGTAAAGAGGGAGGAGAGAGAGAATGAGGAAATAAAGAATAAAGAGATAGCTGATCCCTGATTGCTTGAATGTGGGGCCAGAGGGGTTTAGACCCTGCCCCACAATGGCAGGTTCATGTTCCCTTTTAATGCAGGGACCCAGTTGTGCTGGGCAGAATTGGTCCTAGTTGATGAGATCGCCTTAGAGGTCCAACGGGGGTTTTCTCATCAGCGCTGCGTGGTCCAGTGGCTGTCCCAGCTGCCTTGTGTGGTGTACAGCTCTACCACGAAGGGCAGGCTGGAGTTCCTCCTGCTATTTGGGTTGACTTGCACTAAGCAGGGGGTAGTGATCTGGAAGCCGGTAGTGGCGTATGATAGGAGAGAGTGGGAGAGAAGATGAGGCAGAGGGAAAATGACGAAAGAAAAAAAAACAAAAAACACAAACCTGAGCTCGTTGAGACTGAGTGCGGTGGGAAAGATAGAAGCACTAGTGAATATAGAGAGAAGAAATAGAGTAGTAGTTAAGGAGATAACTGAAACTTGATCACCTGTCCATGAGGCTGGAGGAGTGCTAACTCTTCCTCTAGGTAGTGGGGTGATGTACCCGTTTGATGTAGGGTTGCACAGATGCTGTGTGGATTACTTTCAAAGGCAAGATCACACCCGTGGCCAAGTGTCTGTTGAGCTCTGGGTTCACTTCAGTTGATTGTTCTAAGGAGTGCATCCCTCCCTAGTGTTAGTATTCACTTTATTTTATGTTGTAGGTATTAGGTGCCACCAGTCAGCTCTGAGCATTTAACCATTGCTCCAGCAAGCTGCTTCCCTAGTTATAGAGCCTTCTTCAATGTGCAGTGTTTTCTTCTCTGCTTTGTGACCTGTCCACTTCTAAGATTTGGTGGATTTGACAGTGAAAAGAGAGGGTATTTTAGGAATAGACAAACAGATGGGGATAATAATTACCATTTATTGATGTCTTCCCATATGTTTGACACTGTGCTAAGTGCTTTTCATCATTACTCATGTTATCTTCATAGGCTCACGAGATGGGGACTGTTAGTATACATTTTGAACATGTCAAAATAGAGACCTGAAGATGCTCATTTACCTGCTGTTTCATACCCAGAGGAGCCCTGATAGAGCAATGGTTACACTTTGGGCTGCATTCTGGAAGGTCAGCAGTTCAAAACCACAAACCACTCACTCCTTGCAAGAAATGTGCTTTCTACTCCAGTTACAGTCTTGGAAACTCACAGGGCAGTTTTCCCTTGTTGGATAGGGTCACTATGCATCCTCATTGACTTTGGCAGTAAGTTTAGCAGGTTTTTGTTTGTTTCATACTCATAGCCATTCTCTGCTAATAGAAACAGTGGAAAGAGGGAATAGACACATTAAAAGGAGTAGGTAAAAATGACTCATTATATTCTATTTTTCTACGACATGATTGAATCCTCACGCTCACTTCAAAGAGCAGTGCCTTGAAAAGCTAGTCCCCTGTATTTGTGTAGCTCATACACCTACAAACCAGTCAAATCATCTCTTAGCCTGTTGGATAAGATTGGCCTCTAAGAGTCCTTTTAGTGCTGTTACTGAGTAAAACTTTCAAGTCTGGTATTGGTATCTCCATTTTCCAGATCTTTTGCCTTTTGGTCTAACCTGCTGCTTACTATCTCCACTTTATTCTCTGTAATCCACCCTCAACTGACTCTCTCACTTAGTTTCTCTGTTTCAATTTACAGTTTCCTTTTCTTTGAGGTTTATGTAATGTATGACATTTGATGCCCACATTGTGTAGCTCTGCTGCATAGTTTTTTATATGATTTTATGCCCCTGCTTCTACCTTCCAGAACAGGATTGTGACTTAGACTTCTTTTTATTTTTTTAGTACTTAACACATTGCTGGTGGTGAAAAGTACTTTTGGTTTAGTTGAATTTAGTGTGATCCCTTTTTACTTAGTAACTTTGGGTCCTTACAAGTGGTATTTTCTTTTTAGCATTTGCCAATTAGTATTATACCTCTTCTGTTACAATGACTTTTATACACTTCGGTTTCAATTTCTTGGACTAAGAAAAAAATAAGAATACTGGTGATAGTGTGTTTATTTTATTCATAATATTTCATTACAGTTAATGTACAATGAAGACTTAAAACATATCTCTGATGTATCAGTTAGAAAGCATCACTAAACATATGTATCGTACCCAGTATTGTACTGTTAAAAGCACAGTGGGAGATACACAAAAACTTTCTTGACTTCCGAACACTGAAAATCTACTTGGGGGAATAAACTAATACTCATGAAATTAGAAGGAAATGAAAATGAAATAAATTGTGGGATAATGACTCCAATTGGTAGAGAGTTCGATGGCAGCAGATCATTGTGGAATGTGCATTTCCCCCCAAATGTCTGCTATGGAACACTGATCCTACAAGACACTCCTTAAGTGGTCTTTTTAAAAAAATAAAAACTTTATTTCTCAACATAGCTTGATCAATTTCAAGCTGATTTTATAAGCAATGATCCTACCCATTTAGTCAAAAGTTGGATTCTGTTATTTTAACCATGTCAATGCAGTCTTTTTTTTTTAACAATATTAATTGAAGAATTATGGGTGCTCTTTAGAGATTTCGTAAGATTAGCAGTGTGTGTGTGTCCCCGTCCGTCTGGGGGTGTGGGGAGGGGAATCAGAAGCAGCCAAATAAGGTCTTTAAGGCATATGCCTAATGATTTCTAAGCAGATCTCTCACAAAATTACCATTGTTTGATGAGAGAAATGAGCAAGGAGCATTTCATGGTGCATAAGGACTCTCCAGTAAAGCTTTCCTGGGAATTTTGGTGCTAAGGCTTTGACTAGATTTCGTAAAACAGTTTCATAATAAGTAGGTATTATCATTCTATGGCCCTGGGAAAATCAACAGACAAAATACTGTGAGCATTCACAAAACCTGTTACCTGATTTTTGCTCTGGGCTAGTCTGCTTTTACTATGTCTGGGCCACTTACATGTCTTGGTAGTCATTGCATTGTTTTCAGGATTGTTTTTATAAAGCCATCTTATACAGTTTGTCCCTGAAATGCTTCCAGATCCGGATCCCACTTTTTTTGAGGGGCGGGGGATGGGGCTGGGAGAGAGAGAACTGAATTTTTTTTAAATTGTGAAAAACACTCATCAATACCCAGCACACACACCCTCATTCTCTTTCATCCTCCCTTGTTGATTTCGCTTCTCCCTCTTAGGAAACTCCACCCTCCTTTTTACTCAGGTTAACACCTGACAACCTTCTAGTAGCTTCTAGTCCATTGTTTCACCTTCCATCCTTGCCCTCCCTCCCTCCAAGTCATTGTCTTGGTTTTTTTCTTATACTAGTGGTCTCATGATCGTTGTCCCTTTGTGATTGACTGACTACTCCGCATAATGTTTACTGGGTCCATCCATGTCATGAGGTGGTGTTTGCTCCCATCATTGTTTCTTAGCAATGTGTAGTATTAAAAAAAAAAATGGTACGGGGGAGTGGGGTGCCAGCCCCACCCGCTGCTTGAACTCACTGGTTCAGTAATACTACTTCTGGGTTCAGTAATGCACAATTGTACGGTTGAGATATATAAGCATTATATTAGAGTCATCAAGAGCATGAGAGATATTACAATAATACAGTCAGACATATTACATGGTAGCATTGCTCACCTCAGCCCAGCTTGGTGGTCCACGTGGAGAGAGGGGGAAGGGAAGGAGGGCAAAGGAAGGGAGAAGTGGAAGAGAGGGAAGTGACCAGGGAGTGAGCAGCAAGGCAGTCAGAGTCCTCTATATCGCTGACTCATGCCTGTACAGTGAACCCTCGTTTATCGCGGTTTATCGGTTCTAGACCCTACCGTGATAAATGAAATTCCGCGAAGTAGGATTCCTTATTTGTAAATCAAATATTTTCGTAGTTAGA
>NW_022107407.1:182023-245553 GCF_000313985.2 Echinops telfairi
CCAGAGGCAGGGAGCAGGCCCACCCCTGTGGTGTGGGATGAGACAGCAGTCTGGCAACTGATTGCCTTCAGGGGAGGGAATGCCTGCGCATCTGACCTCCCCCCACAAGAACTAACTTGGACTGGGGATATAATTAAGTGTGAACCCAGAATTCATCTGATTGCCCACATTTTATGAACAACTCTGAATTCCATTGGTGGTCATGTTATGACAGAGCCAAAGAACAGCAAACAAAAACAGAAAGGAAGAAAAACACCCAAAGAACACAAACAAAAAAGAAACATTGTTAATCATCCCCCTGTGGTTTAAAGTGATTGTGTTGATAACATCAGTAATTTATCCAGTGTCATAGCATTTAAGGTACTGTTGATAATGAGTTGTTGCAAGTGTAACCTGACTGGGAGCTGCAATCCTTGAGATGCTGTTTTGTACAGATTGATTTTTTTGATTGAGCTTTGTTTATATTGAGCATGGCGGTTGCTGTTAGGGGAAAATTTACGGTATCATTTCTTATAAGGACATATCCTTGCCTATTATATTACTGCAAGGAGAGCTTTGAGTTGCTAAGTATGTTGGATCTGAGTTCCCTTTCATTGAATGCCCAATAAGCCAGGGGTCTCACCGGAGATCCAATGACCGGAGATCCAATGGCTGCCTTTTCCATAGTCTAGGGGTCTTTTGCTTCTTCTCCCATTAGGGAGCTGCACTCCTAAGTCCAAAAGCTACAGGTAGTTTTGAGGTAGGACACAGTTTGTTCACTCGGGCTTTCACATTGAATCCTTCTAGTGAAGCCCTTGGAGGATGCCATTTGCTCTGCAAGGCCAGCATCTAAGGTTTTCATAGTGCTTAGTCCATAGCATGGTTCACCAAGGGTTGGGTAAAAGCTTGTGCAAAGTGTTTATGCAGGAACTTGAAACTGATTTTGTAGCTTTGCTACAGTTATTTTTAAGCATCCCTTCCTGATGTGAGGTTGCTCCTTCCCATTTACCCACCATACCCAGCAACAGAAATTTAAGGGCCTTCTTCTCTGAGATGTAGATGCTCTCCTCCCTTGATCTTAACTTGATTTTCCATTACAGTGCTCTTCTCATTTCTGTGGAGAGCCTGTTGATTTGCCCCAGCCTTGGCTCTGTGTCATGTCGTATATCAAGAAGTGGATGATCATATCTCCCTTTTACCCCTTCTTGAAGGAGTGACCCTAACTGATGAGAGGTCTTTTCTTTCGAGGTGATTCTTTTCAAGTGCACAAAAGGGGGGTTCATGATGGTAGGCAGGCTTTTGTTTGGGATTTGGTCCCTATGATTTGTTTACTTGGTATTTTTATAGTAGTAGACTCCTACAATATTTGCCCTTTTGTGATTGACTAACTTCTCTCAGCATATTAGTTTCCAGGCCCTTCCATGTGGTGCAGTGTTTCATGCTTTCATCATTGTTTTTTAGGAGTGCCTAGTATTCTATTGCATCTATGTACCATGATTTTTATTCATACTTCTACTATTGGGCATTTGAGCTGCTTCCAATTTCTTGCTGTTGTGAACTGTGCTGCTGTAAACATGGAAGAGCATGTGTCCTTATTTATTTGGGGGTATATGACTAGTAGTGATATTACTGGGTCATATTTAATTTCAGTTCCCAGTTGCTTTATATATTGCCATATCATTTTCCATAGTGGCTGTATGTATTTACAGTTCTATCAAGAGTGTATTCAAGTTCCATTCTTTCCATATCCTTTCCAGCATATGTTGATTTCTGTGTTGTAGAATTGAACTAGCATTATGTATGTAAGGTGGTATCGCTGTGGTTTTAATTTGCATCTCTTGGGTGGCTAGTGATCATGAGCAGATTTTTCATATTTTTGTTAGCCATTTGTATTTCATTTTTAATGAACTGTCTGTACATGCCTCTTTCCACTTCTTCATTTGCTATTTTCTTATTGAGCTGTTGTCGTTCCGTATATTTTGGTAACCACACCTTTGTCTGATGTGTCATTGGTAAACATTTTTTCCCAATCTGTGGACTCTCATTTTATTCTTTCGATGTAATCTTTTAATATGCATAAGTGGTATGTTTTCAACCTGTGCCAGTCATCTATTTTGTCTTCTGCTGTGTATGATTCCTTTACTATACTTGGAAGTCAATATATGCCCTGCTAGACCCCTTAAGTTTGACCAATTTTCTCGCTGATGACCCTGATAGCTCTGGGGTTTGTTTACATTTAGATGTTTAATCCATCTTGAGTTCATTTTTGTGCATGGGGGGAGACAGGTTTCTTCTCATTTTGCTGCATATGGACATTCAGTTTGTCCAACACCATTTGTTGAAGAAACTATCTTTGTCCCATTGTTGGAGGTTAGTTGCCTCCAGGCTGATGCATTTATGTGTGGGTATTCTGTTCTGATCCCCTGGTCTGTGTATCTGTCATTGTACCAGTCACAGGCTGTTTTGACTACTGAGGCTTTGTAGTAGGTTTTTAGGTTAGGTAACACAAGGCCTCCTACTTGGTTCTTCTTTAAGAAGTTCTTTGCTTATTCTCAGTCTTTGCCTGCCCATATGAAATTGGTAATTAGTTTTTCTATTTCTTTGAAAAATATACTTGCGTCCAAATCCTATCTGTAGATTGTTTTAGGTAGTGTGGTAGTTACATAATTTCATGTCAACTTGTTAAATAGATTATAGGAGTGGAGTCTAGACTGTCAATCAAACCAGAGCCAATTATACCTCTGTGTGGGCGTGGCCTTGTCCTGAGAATTCTGGGAACTCCTCTGTCTTCTTCCTTGGAGGCGGGACACACTCGCTCTGCTACACATTTCTGTTGACAAGTCTCATAGAGCTATGATGATGGAGCCAGAGCCCTGGAGCTGAAGGAGCCACGTGGAGAACCATGCCAGCACTGAGATGCTTCCAACACCACTGGATCCACAAGACTTTCCACCTACTAGCCTGTGATCTTCCTGTATTCACCATTATTGTATGAGTCTGAAGTGGAATTTATAGACTGGTATCTGGCATGTGGGCTAATATTGGATTTATGGACTTGGTCTGGACTGTGCTGGGATGTTTTTAAAATATTTAATTACTCTTTGATATAAAGCTCTTTCTTAAACATATGATTCTCCCTAGATTTGTTTCTTTAACAAACCAGACTAATACAGGTAGTGTTAACATTTGTACAATATGAAGTCTGCCTATTTATGAACACTTGGCTGGATATTCTTCCATTTAGGTAGATCTTTTTGGATTTCTTGTAATGTTCTGTAGTTTTCTCTCTCTAAGTCTTTTGTATCTTTAGTTAGGTTTATTCCAACATATTTCATTCTTTGTGTGGTTATTGTAATGATACTCTTTTCTGGATGCATTTTACATAGCTCTCTTTGCTGATATATAGGAATCTGATTGATTTCTGGTTGTTACTTTTATATCTTGCTACATTGCTGAATCCCTCAATTGTTTCCTGGAGGCTTTTTGTGGATACTTTTGGATCATCTCTCTAAACTATCATATCATCTGAAAATAGTGAGAGTTTCACGTCTTTGCCTATTTGTATTCCTTTTGTTTCTTTTTGTTTTCCGATTGCTCTAGCTAAGACTTCCAGTGCAATATTGAATAGCAGTGATGATAGCGGACATTCGTGTCTGGTCTCTGTTTTCTGTGGAAAGGTTTATAATTTTTCCCCATGGAGGGTGATGTTGGCTGTTGTTTTTTTGTATGTATTGCTTTTATTAGGCTGAGAAATTTGTCTTCTATTCCTCTTTTCTGAGTATTTTGATCAATAATGAATGTTGAATATTGTCAAATGCCTTTTGATCAAATACTAATATGATCATGTTTTTATTCTTTGTGTTGTTTATGTGGTAGATTTCTCTCAAATATTTAACCATCCCTGCATCCTTATATTTGTGGGATCTTTGCCTGACTTGGGTATCAGGGTTAATGCTAACTTTATAGAATGAGTTTGACAGTTGTCTTTTTTATGTTCTGGAATACTTTGTGTAGTAATGATGTCAGATCTTTTCTGAATACATGGTAGATGTTCCCTGTGAAATCATCTGGTCCTGGCCTTTTCTTGGTTGGAAGTTTATTTTCTTTTTTTCTTTTAAATCATTTTATTAGGGGCTCATACAACTCACAATCAATTTGTAAAGCACATTTTTGTACTTTCATTCCCCTCATCATTCTCAAAACATTTGCTCTCCACTTAAGCCCCTAGCATCAGCTCCTCATTTTACCCCTTCCCTCCCAGCTCCTCCCTCCCTCGTGAACCCTTGATAATTTATAAATTATTATTTTGTCATATCTTACACTGTCCTGCATCTTGATTAACCCACTTTTTGGTTATCCATTCCCAGGGAGGAGGTTATGTAGATCCCTGTAATCGATTCCCCCTTTCCACCCCACCGTCTCTCCACCCTCCTGGTATCACCACTCTTACCCTGAAGGGATCAAACGCCCTGGATTCCCTGTGTTTCCAGTTCCTGTCTGTACCAGTGTACATCCTCTGATCTAGCCAGATTTGAAAGGTAGAATTAGGATCATGATAGTGAGTGGGGAGGAAGCATTTAGGAACTAGAGGAAAGTTGTATGTTTCATTTTGCTACACTGCACCCTGACTGGTTTGTCTCCTCCCGGAGACCCTTCCATAAGCAGATGTCCAATTGCCTACAGATGGGCTTTGGGTCGCCACTTCCCAAACCCCCTCATTCACAATGATAAGGTTTTTGGTCTGATGATGCCTGATAGCTGATCCCTTCGACACCTCATGATCGACTTGTATTATTTCTTCATTTGTTATAGTTCTGTTGATATTTTCAATATCTGCCTGCATTAATTTGAGTTTTAATTGATGATGGTTTCCAGCTATCTGTCCATTTCTTATAGGTTGTCAAATATTTTTAATATAACTTTTCAAAATAGTGTGTTATTTTATTTCATTTAGATCTGTTGTAATGTCACCCTTTTCATCTCTTATTCTCTTTATTTGCATCTTTTCTCTTTTTTTGTTGTTTTCCAGTGGTCTATTTTATTAATTATTTCAAAGAACCAGCCCCCTTTCCATTGTTGTTTTTGTTTTATGTATGGCTTATTCATGCAGTGATCATTATGATTTACTGCCTTCTTTTATTTGAGGGTTAATGTCCTTATTCTAAAGTATTATGTTATTCAGCATCCATGTGTTCATCTTTTTTTTGTATTGTTGATTTCTAGTTTTATAGCATTGTGGTCTGAGAAGGTAGGATCTAGAATTTCAATTTCGAATTCGTTGAGACTTGCTATGTGGCCTAGTATGTGTTCAATTTTTGAGAAAGTATTATGTTCATTGGAGAAGAACATATACTGTGTTTTTGTTGGATAGAGTGTTATGTGTCTGTGAAGTTGACTTCGTTGATGCTATCAGCTTTTGGGTCTTTATTGAGATTTTTCCTTTGATCACCTGTCTTTTATTGAAGTCTGTTATTGTTGAGGGACCTATATCTTTTTTCATTTCTTTGGGGATTTGATTGATATATTTCGAAGATCTATCATTGAGTTCATAAATGTTTATTATAGTATGTGTTCTTGGGCTATTGTTCCCTTGATCAATATATAGTGTCCTCTGTTGTCTCTTAATTACATTATTTGCCTTGAAGCCTATTTCCTCAGAGATTATTACTGTTAATCCTGCTGCCTTTTGGTTGTTGTTTGCTTGGCATGGTTTTGTCTGGCCTCTGATTTTTAGTGTGTTCATGTCTTTTGTGAGGTGTGTTTCCTGTAGGCAGCCTATTGATGGATTTTGGTTTTTTATCCATTCTGCTACGCTGTCTCTTGTGGTGAATTTAGTCCACTAATATTCTGTTTGATTACTTACCTGTGTTTGTTATTATCATTTTCCTTTTTGGGGGGATGGGGGGAGGTATACATGAATTGAGGTTATATGTGTCTTGTGTCATTTTTTTTGTTCTTCCTATATTACATCATTTCTTTGGATAATGCGCTGTGTGTATTGTAAGGTATTGTCCTTCATTGGTTTTAAATTTGTGTGTTGTTGATTTTTGGGCCATAGTACTTCATCTTGAGTTCATTTTTGTACCTGGGGTAAGGTATGGGTCCTGTTCCATTCTTCAGTGGATGTAGATCTAATTTTTCCAACACTGTTGAGAAGACCTTCTTTTTCTCATTTAATTACTTTTAACCTTTTGTTGACAGTCAGTTGTCTGTAGGTTGTTTTTGTTGTTGTTAGGTGTCGTTGAGTTGGCTCCGACTTCTAGCAGCCCCAACTACAACAGAATGAGACATTGCCAGGTACTGCACCATCCTTAAATTGTTCGTATATTTGAGCCCATTGTTGCAGCTGCTGTGTCAATCCATCTTGTTGAGTGCCTTCCTCTTTTTCACTGTCCCTCTACTTTACCTTCTTGAGGGATGGGTCTCTTCTGACACGTCTAAAGTACATGAGATGAAATAATTCATGCTTCTAAAAAAAATTCCCATTCTGGCTACACTTCTTTCCAGACAGTTGTGTTTGTTCTTTTGGCAGCACATGGTACTTTCAATATTCCTCCCAGTACCATTGTTCAATTGCATCAATTTTTCTTCGGTTTTCTTTATTCAGTGTTCAACTTTCACATACATATGAGGCAACTGGAAAATGCTACTGATTGGGTCAGGGGTAGTCTACTCAAAGCATTAGGTTTCTCGAGTGAATAATTTGGTTCTTGGCTTCGCATGAGAGGGAATTCACACCGAAGCCTGATTTGTGATCCAAGTGGATTTTTATAAAGGATGGGTGAAGTTTTCAAGTTTTACAGTCTAGTACACACTATTTGAGGGAAGCGTGCCACAGCACACCCTAGCAGCACTGGGGCTCACAACTGAGCACAAGCAACCTTGTGGGACTATGCAACCACACATGGTGAACTGAAGTGAGAGAGACCGCAGCAGGCCAGAGTGGGCACAGGAGCAGGGTAAAAGAGAGGAGAGAATCCACTGACTGTGAGCGGGGTGGAGGGCATGTCAAAGAGAGTAAGTGAGAAGAGAGGCTGTGGGCCCTGAATAGGCCAGGGGTGCTGAGGGGGCCAGCCCAGGCGGCGATGCCCCCTACCTGCCTCTGATCAGGAGCAGATTAAAAAAAAAAAGACTAGCCTAACCGCTGCCAGGCTAGCCACTGGCTGGGGAGGAATGGTTGATAATATTGGTCGACCACATTGGCTGAATTAAGCCACCTGGCTGAGGTCATAAGCCTGGACCTAGTTTGGGCTGCCCAGGTGTCACACCCATCTGGCTTGGGGGCCATGAATTGGAGTATGCCAAGTTAAAGTCTTTATGGGTCGCTAATGCTTGCCTGATTTTTCTTCCCAACTTCCTTTAGGGACACCCCCCGCCCCCTGCCCCCCAATTCCTATGCTGGCTACCTAACAAAAGTAACCTGCTTGCTTTTTAACAGTTTTAAAAGAGGTTATGCACATCCGGTTTACCTAATGTAATATACTGTGTGAACTCTGAACTGCTGCTTCCATGAGCATTGATTGTGAATCCCATTAAGATGAATTCCTTGACAGCTTCAATCTTTACTCCGTTTACGATGATGTTAACTATTGGTTCAGTTGTGAGGATTTTTGTTTCTTTACATTGAGTTGTAATTTATACTGAAGGCTGTAATTCTTGATCTTCATTGGCAAGTCCTTCAATCCCTCCTCACATTAGCAAGCAAGGTTGTGTAACCTCCATATTGAAGACTGCTAGTAAGCATTCCTCCAGTCTTGATCCCACATTCTTCTTCATACAACCAAGCTTCTTTTATTATTTGCTCTGCATACAGATTGAATAAGTATCAGTGGATATTTACATACAGATTGAATAAGAAGTAAAGCTATGCCACACCTTTCCTGATTTGAACTATGCAATATTTCCTTGTTCTGTTCTTACAACACCCTCTGGATCTATGCACAGGTTCCACATCCACACAATGAAGTGTTCTGGAATTCTCATTTCTTTTTTACCATTTTACATCAGCACCGACATTCCTTGTCCCATGCCCTCATCTGAATCTGGCCTGTCAATGTACTGCTATAACCATTGTTAAATGATAGTAAAATTTACTTGCATGGAATATCAATGATATTTTACTATACTTTTAAACATTCTGTTAGATTACCTTTCTCTGGAATGTGTTACAAATAAGGATCTGTTCCAGTCAGATAGCCAAGTAGTTGTCTTCCAAACTTCCTGACATAGACAAGTGAGTACTTCCAGTGCTTCATGAGCTTGTTGAACTTTTCCCTTGACACCATTGGTTCTTGCTCATATGCTACCTTTTGAAATGGTGAGTGTCTACTAGTTCTTTTTGGTACTGTGACTGTGTATTATTTCCTCCTCCTCTTCCTTACCCCTTCTTTCCCTCCCCTCCGCCCTCTCTCCTTCTTATTAGCTTGTAATTCTTATCTTACAAGTCATTAGTTCAATAATATTAAGAGGTGTACAGTCATCACCAAAATCAATTTTAGACCATTTTCTTCTCTTTTTGTACTCATTGTTACTTGCTCATCATTTTCCCCCAACCTCTCCTGTCATACCCCCATCCATCTTCTTTTCCTGCATCATTCAATATTTTGCCCATAGTTTATCTCAATATCTTAGCTTGAGCCTTGAATTTTTTATTTAGTTCTTTCAGTTTAATATATACTGACCTTGTTCATCCTTTTTGGTTTTGCCTGTGAGTGGATGGATTTATTCTGTGCTTATATTTTTTTATTCTGTTCCATTGGTCTATGTACTTATTACTGGACCTGTACTGTGCTGTTTTGATTACTGTGCTGTGTAATAGGCTTTAAGGTCAGGGAGTGAGAGGCCTTTAACTTTGTTCTTCTTTAGGATTTCTTTGCTTACACTTTCTTATCCATAAAAAAAAAAAATAGCAATGTTTTTTCCCCATTTCTTTAAATTTTAATCAAGCTTGGATCTGGGTTGGAATTGCATTATACTTATAAATTGCTTTGAGTAGTCTTAAGGATCCCTCGTGGTTCCACATTGCTCTGATTACTTTGAAGTTAGCAGTTGTAAACTACCAGCTGCTGTGCATGGGGACAGATGAGGCTTTCTATTCTTTTTAAAACTTAAAATCTTAGAAACTCAAAGGGACAATTCGACCCTCTCCAATAGGGTCACCCCCAGTCAGATGGCAGTAAGCTTAGTTTTGTTTTGTTTGGGTAGTATTGTCATTTTCACAGTGTTAATTCTTCATATCTATGAATTTGGGATATTCTTCCATTATATGGGCCTCTTCTGGTATCTTGTGGTAGTGTTTTGTAGTTTTCTTTGTACACTTCTTTTGTTTCTCTGGTTAGATCTATTCCTCGATATTTTTTTTTTTGTTGTCGACTGGTTCTGGCTATGACTTCCAATATAGTGTTCAAAAGGAGTGAGGTGAGGTCCCCTAAAGGTCTTTTTCAGAAGACAGGATGGCATTTGAGCAAGGAAAGGGAAAGGGAACAAATTCTAAGCAAAGGAGACAATATGACCAGTGGCACAGCAGTGAAAATGGGAGGGGTGATACAGAAATCATCCGAAACAGCTTGGCTGATGGAGATTTTATCAGGGGAAGAATGGGACGTACAGTTGCATAAAAAGACAGGACTAAGTCATAGAGGCCCCTTAGTGCCATGCTGAGGAGTTTAAATTCTTTGTGGTCAGAATACAACTTCGATGAATTCAAGGTAGTGGAATGATGGGAGAGACAAGATGTTTAAGAAAGGTTAATTTGTGTAATCGGATGGGAGGAGAGAAGCTCCAGAGTCAGTTGTTATTACAGTATGTTTCTTTGATATATAGAGAACCAGGGCAATAAAGGCAATGGAAGAAGGAACAGTGTAAATTCAAGAGGTTCTCCATGGGAAAAAATGAACAGCCAAAAAATTGATAACAATCTATGTGTAAGAGATGACGAATAAGGAAAGAACCAAATGACTCTAGGTTCTCAACCTGTGGATCGTGACCCCTTCAAGGGTCGAACGACCCTTTCACAGGGTCACCCGATTCATAACAGTAGCAAAATTACAGTTATGAAGTAGCAACAAAAATAATTTTATGGTGTGTGTGTGGGGTCACCACATGAGGAACTGTATGAAAGGGTCGCGACATTAGGAAGGTTGAGAACTACTGCTCTAGTGTTATAAAATATAGATTTCTAATTTTAAAATATGTAAATAATGCTTTCTCTATTAAGATTTTAGTTAGACTAGTCAGACAATTTCTAAGGATATCCGAAGACAACAAAGGGATTGCTTTTAATAGTCGCTACATCCTAATATTTCTTTCTCTGATACTTCTCCCTCAGGAAGCACTGAGTGTTGCGAAGCTGCAGGTGGAAATGGGAGCCCAAGTGCTGGATATCAACATGGATGATGGCATGCTAGATGGCCCAAGTGCAATGACGAAATTTTGCAACTTCATAGCTTCTGAGCCAGACATTGCCAAGGTTGTATGAAGTTCATATGCATCACATGCAAGAGATTTACATGTCTTGCTATCGCACTCATTTAAGTTTTTCAGTTGCTCTATTGGTTCTGTTAACTCTTAAACTGGTTTTCTGTTTTCCCACATTGGTTTCTAATCATTAGCTCTCTTCATTAATGGTAGCCTTTTTGATATAGGGACTCCCTGGGTGGTATAAATATTTATGTTTTGGCTATAACTGAAAAGAAAGCAATGTGAATCCACTCGGTATCCTTACAAGAAAGGGTTGGTGATAACTTCTGAAACAGTGAAAAAGCACAGCCATTGAAAACCCTATAGTATGCAGTTTGAAGCTGAAACACACAGGATCACTGTGAATCATAATTATAAATGACAACTGTTTTACCACTATAAATTATAAAGGTTATAATTCAAGCTTAGCTGTTTCCAGGGCTTTTGTAGTTGGCCACAGGAATTAATTGAGCATCCTTTGATGTGTGGGGTCACTAAGATTTTTTTTTTTTTTTAATCTCTGGTGTGTATATGAGTACTTACCTATTCCTACCATATTATTATTGGTTTCATTCCTTTCATAAAGGGGAAATCAGTTAATTCTCCTTATTGAAGGAAAAGAAACTAGTGTAGGATTATCAGTAAAATAAAAATACAACACAAAATTAAGTCATGTGAACTTTTAAGTTTGTTTTGTAAATAATGAAAGTTGTATGTTTTTAGCTGCCTTTGTGTCACCTCCAGTCCATGATGAGCCCATGAACTAAACCCGGCCTGATCCTCCATCATCTTCATTTCCTGTTGTGGATAAAGCTGTTTTGATCTCTGGTGTTTTCATTGGCTGATTCCTAGCCCCCTACCCCTCACCCCATGGTAGATCTCCAGGCTTTTCTATATTACTATTAATCCTTTTTATGTTTTTAGATAAATCCAATGTTTGTAAAATTTTTACTTCATTTCTCTGCTGTTAATGTGTGATGAGAAATTATTCTTGAAACTTTGCTTTCTTTTCTTTTTTTTTTTTTAACGATGCCTCCTAGTGTTTTAAGGATTGCATTTTTCAGGTAAAATTATCAGGTGGTTTTTGTGTTTTGTTTAAATTAGACTTCAGCAGTTGCTTGAGTTACAAAAGGTTAATACCAAGTTACATTGACCTATTTTTCAGTTGTGTGTTAAATCATATTAAAAAATCTCATTGCTTCTTTGCAAGTAAATATTTTGAGAAATTAAGATGCTAATAAATGACTTGGTTAGAGTCAGGCAGAATCAGAGGTGAAGCTAGTTCTTTTATTTCTTTTTAATCATTTCATTGGGGGGCTTTTATAATGTTTATTTTAGTTGTCATAGTGAGAAGAGGGCTGGCTGGGAACTGGAAGTCATGGACTATTGTCTTAAGCAAGCCAATTAGCTATTGACCCTGTTTCCTTCCTCATTTCTAAAATGGGAATAATCATTTTTACTTTGAATTGTAAAGATAATTTACAAAAGATAAACTTTGAATTGTAAAGATAAATTAGAACCTCATATAATTTAAGACATTACTTAGTGCTCTCATTGCCCAGATTTTTTTTCCCTTATCCATCTTGGGTTTAGCCTCCACTAAAATTTAGTAGGACCACTAAAATTTAGTAGGATGCAATATTTTGACCAGTTTATATACATATGAGGGGTAGCCCCATGTTAGCCCCAATTCCCACACCCCACCACCACCACCCACAACCCCCGCAAAAAAAAAAAAAAAAAGCACGGAAAAGAGCCTGCTGGGGAAAAATGCCGCAGAAACTATTGTGATGGTGAACACAACTTACAAGGACAGTGCTATGGGGGAAAACTCAAGTGGTTGTCTTATTTCAAAAAAAGTGAAATGTTGATTGATGTCTCATTGTGGATGTCTGTCAACTTCCTGAAAAAATGTCGACAATTAGAGCATTTGGAGTTCATTCCACCAGGTCAGACTGTTCTGTTTAGAGGTTGTGAAAAGATAGCGTAACAGAGGTTGTGAAAAGATAGAATGTGACAAAAAGGCCAGATTTGTGGCAGATGGGAGACTGGTTTTGCCACCACAACAGTGCACCTGCTCACACAGCCATCTCAGTGTACCAGTTTTGGCCAAAAAACAGCACGCTTCTCTTGCCTGACACACATTACTCACCTGACCTTGCCCCATGTGACTTAATGTTTCCAAGAATGGAATTGCATATTTGACAAATGTATTAAGTGTAATGGAGAATACATTGATGGTGATAAGGTTGTTTTTAAAAATTTTAAATACATAGCTTTGGGAGGGGGGAATTCCTTTTTTTGGGGGGGTACCCCATCTTATGTGATCTTATCAGTAGGGCTGGTACACTGAACTGTCAATAAACTTTTTAAAGTATTGGCCTACTATTGCCATTGCATTTGATGATGTTGTTGGCAAACCTCTTAAAAAGAACTCCAAAATTAATGGATCCCTTGTTTTGTTTTTCTTTCTTTTGCTCTGCTATGGGGTGTGGCCGAATGCCTAAATGATTGAAAGGTCAAAGCAGAGCTAGCTATTCATTCTTCAGTCATCTGATGAAGTGGTTTGGTCCCGGAAAGCTTTCCTCTTCACCCACTGCTCTGTACACTGGGTTTTGTTTTTAGATGTTCTCAAACCTGCCTGACTCATGGCAACACTGTTCACAACTTCCTTGCCTTGTGCCATACCCAGGATCAGTTACGGATTGAACTGTACTGTTACATAGGGTTTTCTTTGGTTGATTTTTGGAAGTATACTTTTCTTCCTCATGCATCTTGGTCTGGAAATTCCACTTAAACCTGTTCAGTATCATGGCAACACGTTATTCCCTATTCGCATATAAGGAGTTGGCTTGTTTTAGGTGTATCAGACAGGTTTGCTGCCCCTGAAATGTGTTCTCACGACAGTTTGTGCCTCTATTGTGCGCTAGCATTTACTATAATTTTTACACTATAATTGATGCTTTTTAATCATTTAATCAGTGAAACCAAGCACCTGTTTGCCATTGTCCTCAGTAATTACCATGGGGCCTAAGATATGCTAGGCACTTAATTATTTATTGAATGACCCAATTAAATCATTGTTGGTAGATCACCGTGGCCATTTCATTTCTCTGCACCAATCTATTCCCTCTTTTAAGCCCCAGCTTTCACCTTTCCTGGAACAGAGGTTTGAGTAGTGTATTCAAAAGGAACCTTTTATTACCAGTACACTTCAGATTTGTTCTTTAATTGTAGTTATAGGCATTTGTTGAAGATGGAGCTGTTTTTCCTTCCTAAAGAGAAGATTGAACTTGAATGACTTGGTTGGAGGTCTGTCCCAAGGCATGAGGTTAAACATTAATCCCCGGAATCAGATCAGGAATACCTGAAACCTATTTGTTATTTACATCAGAATTTAAGCAAGCTGAATAAGGCAAACTAATATTGAAGCCAGTTCACTGTCCTGGTTAATCATTCTAAGGTCTCGCTATGATCTCCGAGCTATAAATTACCAGTGCATGTATAGGGCTGGGCCACAGCAAGAGGAAATTGCTTCAAGTATTTGGACTCCTGTTAATTTTGGGCTCTAAATTGCTATTGAGTTGAATTCGTACTCATAGCTCTATGACACAGAGTAGATGATCCTGTAGGGTTTCCAAGTCTGTAACTTTTTACAGAAGCAGCTGTCACATCTTTTCCCCACAGAACATCTGCTGGGTTTGAACTGCTTGGTTACACTACTAGTTGTTAATGAGTGCCCAAAGAAGAACTAGAGACTGTTTAGGAGCCCCTAGAATGGTATTTGTAGTCACTGTGGCTCCAATGATTTTCTGCGTCTTCTGATTTCAGGTACCCATTTGTATCGACTCTTCCAATTTTTCTGTGATCGAAGCTGGGTTAAAGTGTTGCCAAGGGAAGTGCATTGTCAATAGCATTAGTCTGAAGGAGGGAGAGGATGACTTCTTGGAAAAGGCCCGAAAGATTAAAAAGTTTGGAGCTGCTGTAGTGATCATGGCTTTTGATGAAGTAGGCCAGGTGAGTGATTTTCTATAATTTTTGTTTGTTTGCCTTAGCACTGCATGAGAAATTTAATAAAATCAATGAAGAAGTGTTATTGGGATAAATGAATACCCATTTGGAAGAAAATAAAGTTAGAGCTGCCTATGTCACCATATACTAAATAAAGTCCACATGGTTTAAAGATTAAATCTAAACCAAATCCTTTTTAGAAAAATGCTAAAAATATATTTATTTTACCTTAGGATATGGAAGACATAAAAATGTGAAATTGAGTATTAAAAGACCTGGCTCTATTTGCAACATGAGTTCGAGCAATGGGCTTATATGTAAAGGACTTCTATGAATCTCAAAGCAGAATGAACCAACCAACCCAATAGTAGAGGCACAGAAGAAATGAACAAACAATTGATAGAAAAATAAATGTAAATAGCCAATCAACTTGTAAGGAGATGCGAGGTTTCATAATTATTAAAGCAAGTAAAAATAAGGCAATAGTGAAATACTGGTTTTCTTTATGAAACTGGAAATAAAATGGAAAATATTTGATAAACAATATACCAAAATTTAAACAGTTTCTGTTGATGGACACTTATAATGTCTTCAATTTCTTGCTACCACAAACAGTTCTATTAATTCTCTGTGCTCCCACTGTGCTGCTATTGAATCTGGGAGAGACAGGTAGGAGGTGTTGGTCTAGAGAAAATTCTAGTGGATGGTGAGTATTTGGTGATTTATACTGTTGATTTATGCCTTTCATAATTTTCAAAAAGTTAAAATCTATTCAGTATTTTATTTTAAACAGTTTTGAAAAATCATGTCTTTAAGACCCAGCCCCTCTTGGGAATCTTGTAATAGATTGCATATGCAAGAGAATGCATGCATGATCATTATAGCATTGTTTGTGGTAGCAAGAAATTGAAGACATAAGTGTCCATTAACAGAAACTGCGTAAATCTTGGTATATTAGTTAGAATGAGGGGCCCTGGTGGAATAGTGGTTTGTGTTGAGCTAGCTGCTAACCATAAGGCCAGCAGCTTGAAACCGCCAGCCCCTCTGAGGGAGAAAGACAACTTTACTGCCATAAAGAGTTACAGTTTCAGAAATTCAGCAGGGCCAGTTCTACCCTGTTAAATAGAATTGCTATAAGTCTGCATTAACTCCATTGCAGCAAGATTTTTTAGTTAGAATGAGGTGATGGAAGCTTGCATTTACTGTGTTCAGTAGTGAAAATAGAAGTTGCACAATCCCAGTTCTATTTAATAGAATTTATTTATATGGGGTTTGATGTGTCCATAGAGAAACAGAGAAAAAATTGGTAGTTTTTAACTGGGAAGGGTAGGATTGTTTCAAATGGGGACTTTTTATTTAGTATATAATAAAGTAATGTGATTAGAGTACCATTCTTTTCTCTGCCCCTTAAAAAAACTATTGTGAAATTGTTTTTTAGCAGAACCTTTTTTTATTTTTTGTAAAAATGATGCATTTTTATTTTCAATGTAAAATCATGTGTGTATCTAAGGGTAAGAGCAGAAGAGGTTCCAATAAATGAAAATTTTTGTTAAAAATGGAGTTGCATTGTTCTTCTGTAATGCCTTTCCCTCCACTAGACAAAATGCTGGGGTCCTTCTACTTCAGAGAATAGATATTGGAATCCCATCTTTTATGGTTGTGTGATATTTGTGATCTACTGTTTGTCTCTTAGTTTGCTGTAGTGTGGTAGCTTGTGTGTTGTTCTGATGAAGAGGTTTCAGCAGGGCTTTCAAATTAAGACTATGAAAAAGGAATAGACTGTCCACTTCTGAGGAATTAGCCACCAAAAACCTTATGAATATTGCTGCTGAATATTGTCAGATACTGATTTCCAATGTCTACATTGCTCTGAAATCACATGCTCTGAAATCACATGGCCGTTCGAAGACCTCAGTCTGCATACTCAGTGACCTTTAGCTATAGGAATTTTACTTGAATTGTTTTATTTTTGTTTGTACCCTTATTATTCTGTTACTGAACATTTTGGACAGAGTTCCAGTCTGGTATTTTGTTCTGCGTTGGAGATAATCTCTATGTACGTTTACTCTTCATACTTTCTTTAGGGGTTTTCTTGGTTTTGTTTTCCTTCAAGAGCTTTCTCGTTATCTAAATGTGTACGTACACACACACACACACACACACACACACACACACCAGTCTGTTGCTGTTGAATGCATTCATATATCTCCTGTAATTTCTTCAAGTATGTATTGAGTATTTGGTCCTCACGTACCAGACCCTGTTCTAAGCTTTGAGGTGATTGAATGAAACAAACCACAGGTTTCCAAACTTATTTGGCTTACTGTCCCCTTTTTAGAAAAAATATTTCTCAGGATACTTCGGGCAATTTAAAAACTTTTTTACTATAGTCCATAATTCAGGATACCGTGTAGGTATCCGATTTTGCAGCCCCCTGTATCTCTCCACTGCCCCAAAGAGAGCAGTATTGCCTACTTTGGAAAACACAGGGGTAAATCAAAGTTCTTGACCTTGTATAATATATTCTTAGGAAAGCAAGGTGAGATAATAAATGAAAAAAAATATATATGGTGGATACTGTTAAGTAAGAGTTGAAGAAAGAAGATAAAGGGGACTCAGGAGAACAAAGGTGCAGATTTTCAGATGATATTTTATATAGAATGGTTAGGGAAGGCCTCCAGGATAAGGTGACATTTTAGCATATTCCTGAAGAAACTAAGGCAAAGTGCAGAAAGATTGTTTCTGAGGAGAGAAAGTCTTGAAGTAGAAACATGATTGTCATGCTTGAAAAACAATAGAGGTCCAGTGAAGTTAGAATGTAAGGGAAAGGAAGACATGAAATTAGAAAAGATCAAACCAGATAGGGCTTTAATAGGCTCTTTAAAAAAAATCATTTTATTAGGGGCTCATACAACTTTTATCACAATCCATACATGCATCAGTTGTGTAAAGCACATTTGTACCTTCATTGATAGGCTCTTCTTAAGACTTTCATTGCACTTCTATTCAAGTGAACTAGGAAGCCACTGAAGAGTTTTGAGAAGAAGAGCAGAGATGATCTATTAAATGTTTGTCACTCTGGTTATTTGTCGAGAATGGCTGATAGGGGCTTAGTAGAAATTAAATTTAGGAGAGGTAATGTCTAGGAGCAAGGTGAAAAGAATAGTGGATGTGCAGCGCCATTAGTTTCTAGATATATTTTCAATCTAGAACCAGATTGGGTATGTGGGTTGTAAGACAAAGGAGCGTCAAGGATAATTTCAGGGTTTGGGGTCCTAGCAGATGAAAAACTGGAGAAGACTAGGAGAGGAACAGATATGAGTTAGGAAAGGAAGGGCACTGAGATCAGAAATTTGTGGTTGGACATCCTGTGTTCTGGTATCTATTGGACATCCAAAATGTTGAGTGTGTAGTTGCCTAATGGGTCTGGATTCCACCTTAAAGACAGATTTGATAAATTTACACACCTAAATGACATTAAAAGCAATGAGTGTGGCTGTGTTTAGGAATGACTGTGGAGAAAAGTCTTAGAAACTGATTGTTTAGTGCTTGGAAAAAGAAGATGTCAACAGAAGAATCAAGAGGAAGCCTATTTGGAGGAGAACTAGAAAGAGGGAATCATATAGCCAAGTGAAAACAAGAAGGGAACAATTAGTTTTTAAAAGTGTTATAGATAGGGCCAATAGGATGAGCCCCTATTTGCAATCTTGATGTGCCATTTCCAAGGAGGTGAAAGCTAGATTGGAGTGGTTTCAAGAGAGAATCGGAAGAGAAGAATTGGAGATGGCAGGTATAGACTGCTATTTTCAGGAATTTTGTTGTAAAGAAGACAGGATAGAAACCAGAGTGGGCCACAAGCTTTAGAAAGGGCCCATAAATGTGGCAACATAACATGCTTTTAAAACTAATGGTAGCAAAGAGAGGAAGAAAAGGAGAGAAAGGAGGCAGTTGCTAGATCCATGGCCTTCTGTGGCTAAGAGAATTGGAATCAGACAAGAAGAGAACTTGTCTTAGGAACACGGGCAGCGTGTTCAGTGCAGATATTAGCTATGCCAATGAAGGTGCCGGTAGGAGTATGTGGATGCTCTCCTCTGACTGTTTCTATTTTCTCAGTTAAGTAGGAAGCAAGGTCAATTCTGAGAGTGAGAATGGAATGTGTATTCTTTGTATCTGTGATGTGGAACCAAGAATGCATAGAAACACTTGGACTAGTAAGGGGAAGGGGGGGTGTGTTTTCATTGCTAGACAATTTTTTTTTAAGTAACAGTTACCTGGGCTCTATCTTATCTCCATCACTTGTCTGTCAGTTTGTTGTGCTGTGGTGCTTGTGTGTTGCTGTGATGCTGGAAGCTATGTCACTGTTATTTCAAATGCTAGCAGGGTCACGCAAAGTGAACAGATATCAGTGAAGCCTCCAAACTAAGAACAGACAGCGAAGAAGAAATCAGCTGCCCATTTTGGAGGACGTAGCTATTGAAAACCTTATACAGAGAGTTGAAAACATTGTCAGATACTGAAAGTCTAATGAATGGAAGCACAACTGTGTCCTAATGAATGGTCACTGACAGTGACCTCCTCAGGTCAGAGGGCACTTTAATTGAGATTGAGGAGGAGCTGCCTTCTCAGAGTGGAGACAACCACCATGAGGTACAGTCTGTGGGAATGGAGCCTTCGAAATCTGCATTTGCTGCTAGAGCATGACTCAATAGAAAGGCAAACAGCTGCCAAAATCTGCTTATGATTGGAACTTGGAATTTGCAAATTATGAATCTAGGAAAATTGGAGGTTATCAAAATTCAACTGGAATGCCCAAAGATCAAAATCCTAGGTATAAATGAGCTGATATAGACTGGTATTCACCATTTTAAATGAGATAATCATGTAATTTACTATGATGGCAATGACACAATCAAGAGGAATGGTGTTGTAACTGTCAAAAAGGACATTGCAAATTCAGTCTCAAAATAATGTGTGGTCGCTGATAGGATTATATCTATCCACCTTCAAGGAAATCCAATCAGTGCAACTATTATTACAGATTTATGCACCAACCACAAAAGGTAGTGATGAAGAAATTGAAGAATTCTACTACAGCTTCTGTTGGAAATGAATCAAACATGCAATCAAAATAGACCGATAATTATTGGTGATTGGAAATGCAAAAGTTAGAAACAAAGAGGAAGGGGTCGTAGTTGGAAATATGTCTGGTCTTGGTAATAGAAATAAAGCTGTAGTTCGCATGACAAAATTTTGCAAGACCAGTGACTTGTTCATTGCAAACAATTTTTTTAAACAATACAAAAGGCAGTTATGCACATGGACATCCCCAGCTGGAATACATAGAAATCCAATTGACTATGTATGGGGGAAGCTAAGATGGGGTAGCTCAATATCAGCAGCTAAAACCAGGCCAGGAGCTGACTGTGAAATTGATCCAATGTAAGTTCAGGATAAAGATGAAGAAAATTAAAACAAATCTACGTGAGCTAAAATATTATCTTGATTCTTTCCTACCTGAACATCGAGAACATCTCAAGAACAGATTTGGGGCATTGAATACTAATGACAGAAAACCTCATGGAGCTGTAGGACATCAACACTATCATTCGTAAAGAAAGCAAACGGCCATTAAAAAGACACAAAAGAAAAAAAACATCAAAATGGATGTCAGAAGAGATTCTGAAACTTGCTAAAGCAAATGGAAGAAATGATGAAGTTAAAGAATTGAATATAAAATTTCAAAGGGCAGCTCAAGATGACAAAGCCAAATATTATAAATGAAATGTGCAAAGGCCTAGAATTAGACAAACAAAAGGTAAGAACATGCTCAACATATTAGAAACTAAAAGAACTCAAGAAAAAAATCTAAGCCTTGAATTGCAATATAGAAAGATTCTATGGGTGAAATACTCAATGCTGTAGGAAGCATCAAGAGAAAATGCAAAGAATATAGAGTCACTGCACCAAAAAGAACTAGTCTATATTTCACCATTCAGGAAGTAGCATGTGAGCAAGAAGCAATAGTGCTGAAAGAAGAAGCTTGAGGCAATGAAGGCATTAGCCAAAACAAGGCCCTAAGATTTGATAATTATAGCAATTGAAATGTTTCAGCAAGCTGATGAAACACTGGAAGCACTTAATTGCTTATGCCAGGAAATTTGGGAGATGGCTACTTGGCCAAATGATTGGAAGAGATCCATATTTGTGTTCATTCCAAAGAAAGGTGACTCAGCAGAATGCTCAAACTGCAGAACAATATAATTGATATTAAAATCAAGTAAAATTTTGCTGAAGACCATCCAACAACGACTGCAGCATTACATTGACAGGGAACTGCCAGAAGTCAGGCCTGATTCAGAACAGGTCTTGCAACAAGGGATACCACTTCTTGATGCCAAATGGATCTTGACTGAAAGCAGAGAATACCAGGAAGATGTTTACTTGTGTTTTATTGATTATGCAAAGGCATTTGACAGTGTGGACCATAATAAACGATGGATAACCTTGAAAAAACTGGAAATTCAAGAAAACTTTATTGTGTTCTAGCAGAGCTTGTGCATGGATCAAGAGGCGGTTGTGCGAACAGAACAAGGGAATACTGTATGGTTTTAAATCAGGAAAGGTCTGCTTCAGGGTTATTCTCTCATCATACTTGTTCAGTCTGTATGCTGAGCAAACAATTAGAGAAGCTGGTGAATATGAAGAAGAATGTTGAATCAAGATTGGAGGAAGGCTTATTAACAAACTGCAATATTGTGCAGGTGACACAACCTTGCAGAAAGTGAGGAAGAATTTAAGCACTCGCTTTTTTGAAGATCAAAGAATGCCACCAATATGGATTCATATCCAAATGTAAAGAAGAGCAGAATCCTCACAACTGGACCAATCATGATAAATGGAGAAAAGGTTGAATTTATCAAGGATTTATTGTGCATGCTTGGATGCACAATCAATGCTCATGGAAGCAGCAGTCAAGAGATCAAATAGCTAATTACCATAGGTAAATCTGCTGCCCAAGACCTTGTAGAGTATTGAAAAGCAGAGATGTTACTTTGAGGACTAAGATGTGCCTAAAGAAGCTATGGTATTTTCCTTTGCTTCGTATGCATGTGAAAGTTGGACATTGAATAAAGACTGAAGAAGAATCTGCATTTGAATTATGGTGTGGAGGAAAATATTGAAAGAAGCCTGGACTGCTAAAAGGACAAACATGTATGTCATGGAAGAGGTGCTGTCAGAGTGCTCCTTCTGTAGACATATTGTCAGGAGAGACCATTCCCTGGAGGAAGGACATTATGCTGGGTAAAGTGGAGGGCCAATGAAAAACAGGAAGCTCCTCGATGAAGAGGTGGATTGACATGGTGGCTGAAACTATGGGCTTTGGCATTGGAACAATACAAGGTTGGGGCATGAGTGGGTAGTGTTGAGTCTTGTTGTGCTTAGGATCTCTATGGGTTGGAAGCAACATGATGGCGCCATTAAGAACAATAACAACATCAGGGTGAAGCCTGATGTCATATTTTTACAGTACTAGAGGTGATTTTCATCTGCATGTTGGCTGAAAACCACTAGCAGACTGTCTCTCATTTGGTCCTCATAGCAACTGTTTGTTTTTTTTAAATAATTTTATTGGGGACTCATCACAATCCATACATCAATCCATTGTGTCAAGCACATTTGTACACTTGTTGCCATCATCATTCTCAAAACATTTGCTTTCTACTTGAGCCCTTGATATCAGCACCTCATTTTTCCCACTCCCCCCTCCCTCAGGAACCCTTGATAATTTATAAATTATTATTTTGTCATATCTTACACTGTCTGACGTCTCGCTTCACACACTTCTCTGTTGTCCATCTCCCCAGGGAGGAGGTTATATGTAGATCCTTGTAATCGGTTCCCCCTTTGTACCCTACCTTCCCTCCACCCTCGAGGTATCGCCACTCTCACCACTGGTCCTGAAGGGATCATCTGTCCTGGATTCCCTGTGTTTCCAGTTCCTATCTGTACCAGTGTACATCCTCTGGTCTAGCCAGATTTGTAAGGTAGAATTGGGATCAATCTTGGGGAGCTGTTTTTTCTGTTACTGTTAATCAAAGTCAGATGGTTAGGACCTGGTGGAATCAACGTTTGACCCCAATGTGCCACGTTTCAAGACTAATGTCCTTTTCAGAATCCTACATTATTCTCATGGTTTGATTTTTACCACTGCACAGTGCCTTATCTTCTCTGAGACGTTTAGTTTTGAATTTGAATTTTCTTATTAATAAAAAGGAAATAAAGGGAAAAAAGCAAATGTGCTATTAATAGCAAAATTCACATTAGAAAAATACTAAGGTTATGTTTTATCTCTACTTAATTAGTAAAAGTAAACTTAAAAATATTCAAAGTTTCTCCTGGTACAGTAGCGGTGAAATAAAGTGCCTCATTATTGCAAACTAGTATATATTGGTATAGTGTTTTTGAAAGGCAATATAATGCCTTCACATGCTCATACCCTTGAGCTAATAACGCTTTTAAAAAACTATCTCAACACAGTAGTAATTCAACATTATAAGAATAATAGATATATAAAGATTATGTACTAGCATTTTTGAAAATGTAACAATCAAAATGCCTAACTAAAGGGGAAATAAGTAACAAGGTTGTATCATTATATTGGGATATTATCCAGAGTATTTCATGATTAATTAAATACATTGTGCTGCATGACTGTGCCTAGAACATATAAAAGACAAAATTGAAGATGCTTCAAAAGAATTATGGGAAAATGAAATGAGAAGACAATAGAATTTCTACAAACCTCCTGAAGCCTGCTTGAAAATGAATGTAAAAATACCGATAACAAGAGAAAGAAAATTTTATAAAGTCAAATGATTGCTATGGTGAGGTGATGGAATTAAAGACATTTTTAAAAGGACATTTTCATAATGAAAATAATTTTAATGTGAGTATAAATGTAATCTTTGTTCATTAAAGAACTGAAGTCAGTATTGAAAATTAGAACAAAGCATTCATTTGCAAACTTCAGAAATCAGTAATACTGATATTTTGGTCTTAATGCATCTTGTATCAATGGAGTTAATACAACATTATTAAGTATAATCATTTAAGAATCAGATTTTTCAATAAAGCCATCCAATAAAGGGTGCTTATGAAAGGATTGCTTATAAAGAAGCAACTCCTTCAAGTGGAAAATCCACTGTTGCAACTAAACAAAGCTGAGAAACTCATAGCTGCTTTGTTTCAGTAACTGGTGTTATGTTTTGAGTATGTGGTTGAGTATAAAAGACCAGTGGTGCAATCAAAACAACAACCAAGACCAAGTATGTCATACTATCCTGAAACTTCTGAATTGCAACAGATATTTTATATTTTTGGTCTCATAGGTACTTTCAAGTAATAGGTTTTTTACCTGTAAGTAAATTACGGTGTCTTTATATTGACATTTCTAGCATTACTCTAGATTTAGTTCTCTTTGTACTATGAAGGATTATTGAAAAAGATTTTGGATAAAATGTGATGTCTTATAAAGCATATATAAAACAACAAACATCCCATAAATATATGTATTTATCATTAAAAGTTGCCAGTGTTAAAAATTATTTGAAAATTATGTTTTAATTGGTTAGAATTAATTCATCTTGAGAATATTCAGTGTTGCCATTCAGGAACTTAGTGTATCTTTCCATTTTTTTATTCAATTAAGTTTTGTGGTTTTCTACAAATAGATGATTTCATATCTTTCCTAGAGGCTAGTTTATTATTGTTGTGATTTTTTTAAAGTTTTTTATTTTATATATAATTTCCATTTGGGTAGTATTTTCTTTAGATTTTTATTTCGTAATGAGCCTCATTACTGAACTTTGATAGACGCGCAGTGTTTTTTAGTCGATGCTCTTGGATTTTCTAACAGTGCAGTATTATCAATAGTTCTGGTATACCGAAGTCAATAGTGTTCTTATTTTTTAATACTTTTAAATTTTATTACTTTTGATTTTGATTTAGCTGAAGGATTACAGAGATCATCCATTTTACATTAAGTAATTTATATACATTTGGTTTTAACTTACCCATTTCATTCTTCTCAATTTACCACTGCTTATTACACTTCTACCCATTGTTCCTTGTTCCCATGCCTCATTTTCCCCACTTAATCCTTTATTCTTAAGTAAATGGTGCCCTTTTGATCTTAAATGACTGAATATTCTAACCAGGTCCTAAGTTCAGTTCTAGACCTGAAGAGTGACTAAGAGCCATTGTCTTGAGGTCACACCAGTTAACAAGCCTGTTTTATGATTTCTAGTCTGTTCTACATTTTTCTTGAACTCTATTCATAAACTTCTAATGTGATACTTTTCAGAGCGGTTTGTAGTAGAAGCTGGACACTATCCAGTTCTGCTGGTATCAGGATTGGGAGACTCCTTATGTGTTGTTCATGCTTCCAATTGTTTCTGTATGTCTTTCAATTTTCTTCAACTATCTTTGTTCCACACAGGGAAAGGCCCATAGTTGTATCTCAGATGGTTACTCCTGTGCTTTTAAGACCCCAGAAGCTGCTTGCCCAAACAATGTAGAACACTGCCCTTGTGAACTCAGCTATGAGCATAGATTACCTTGGAGAGTCTCAAGACTCTGGTCCCGATCCCCCATCACCAGTGACTCAATCCCTTAAAGTGTGTGGCTAAGTGTTTCAAGAATTTTACTAACTGTGCCTTTTTATACCACGCTCATGTAAATATTTGAAGCAAAATACATATACAAATATCCTCTGTTAAAACTATATGTACCATGGGTGTACTCTCATTCTCCCTTTCATACCAGTTCAACCTTGGTATCTTTTTAAACATCTACATGGACGGTAACACCATTGGAGGACAGTGTATACTCGTGTATAAGCTGAGTTTTTCAGCACATTTTTAATGTAGCTTTTTTGGGTAAAATTAGGTCCCTCGGCTGATATCCAGGTCGGCTTATACTTGAGTGTACACAGTATGTGCCTCTGTTGCCTTTAACTTTTGCAAGCTCCCCAATGTGTTCTTAACCTCCTTTTATTACCATTCCCTCATGCAAGTTGACACTTATCTAATAGCTACCCCCATAGGTTCCCAAACTTATTTGATTAATGACCCCCTTTTATAAAAAAAGTACTCAGACCCACACCTTTCAGCAATTAAACACTTTTGTATCAGAGCATATAATCCAGGTTGAAATATAGATATCTGCATTTGCAGGACCCCTGGATCATTCCATCAACCTCAGAGAGCAGTATTGCCCACTTTGGGAAGCATAGCTAGCTCATGGCTTCCTCCTCGCTCCCTTCCCTTCTCACCCTGGATACCATCAGAATGGATTTTTTAGTGTGAAAATACTTTCTTCATGAAGTTAATCGTTTTTGTTTTCCCCTGTCTTTTGACTTGTAGAAGGTAGTTGACCTTGACTCTGGTTGATCCTCACATTTCCTCCTCTGAACCTCTGCATTGGTAGGTGCGGTCAGCTGCTTTGCGTTCTGTGTGGACAAAACACCACCACCTTCTGTAACATCCTCAGAATTATTAGGTTTGAGCCTATTGTTAGAGCCATTGTGTAACTCCTTGATGCTCTTCCGCTCTTTTTTTTTTTTTTCTTATTTCTGTACTTATACACCACTAAGGATAATGTTATCTTCCAGGGATGGTTTCTCCTGCTAACATGTCCAAACATGATTACACGACCCTCTGTGAGCTCTGCTAAAATCTGACATTTCTAAATACTTTGACTACACACAGGCCATCACTTTCTGGTTAAGAGCACATAATTGAATTTAAAAAAAAATTTTTTTACCATAATTATTTTTTTCTTAAAATAGATTATATTTTGTAATAAGAGACATACCGTGATTGCTTTCTTTTCTTTAAAAAAAATAATTTTATTAACCGTGATTGCTTTCAGAGCAGGGAGTTTATGGCAGGGATATGAGAATAAAGTCGTTAAGCCACTGCTCCTCCCAATATTGCCAAGACTGGGATACGTAGTGTGTGTTCCACAGTATATTTAATCCTTGAGTTCATGCCATCAGTCTGTAGATTTTTTTAAAAAGAAATTTAAAACACCTTTATTTCTTTTAGATGAGTCACTTATACTTCGTGTCTGTCATTTCTAAAAAAAAAAACAAGAATATGCAGATAATCTGGATTTTGATTTCCTTCTCATCTATGTCACCAATGCTTAATCTGTGAGGGAGTACCCAAGAAACCAGATTTTTTTTTCTCAGAACAACCTAATCACCATCAAAGTACTCTCCACTACACTTAATACATTTGTCAATTCTGTGATTCCACTCTTGGAAATATTTTTCAAACTAAATAGTTTGGTTGGCTGACATCAAATTGCTGTCCTTTCATGTCCCTCTTAAAAACAAAAAGGTCACATGGAGTGAGGTCAGGGGAGTAAGGTGGGTGGAGCAAGAGAGGCATGCTGTTTTTGCCTTAAAACTGGTGCACTGAGGTGGCTACATGAGCAGGTACATACATTGTCATAATGCCAAAACAAGCCCCCCATCTGCCACAAATCAGGCCTTTTTGTTGCACACTGTTACGCTATCTTTTCAAACCTCTAAATAGGAAGCTTGATTAACAGTCTGAGCTGGTGGAATGAACTTCAAATGCATTATATTTTCGTCTTTTCGTAAAGTAAACAGACCTCCGGAACGAGGTTTGTCAACATCAACATTCCACCTTTTTAGAAACAAGAAAACCACTCATACACTTGAATTTTTCCCATAGCACTGTCCTTATAAGCTGTGTTCAACATCACATTTTCTGCAGCATTTTTCCCAACCAGGAAACAAAATTTCACAGCTGCTTCATACTGTTCTCTTAAACCAGTTACCATAAAAGACAAGGTTTGAGTGAAACTTCTTTTAAGAAAAAATTCACTGTGACCACAGAGAGCCTTCCCAGGCAATGCCACTGGGTGTACTAACAGTGTGAGTTGCTTGATGCTCACCTAATGGGAAAAATGATTACTATAACAGCTTTGCTCTGCCCAGTGTGATTTGTACCCTTATCAAAGATCAGTTGTCTGTAAGCCACTGATTTTATTTTCTGTTCTTTACCATTGGTCTGGTTATCTTTCATCATACCAGTACTATGATGTTTTGACAACTGTGGGTGTGTAATACGTTTTAAAATCAGATAATTCAAGCCCTCTGACTTCATTCTTCCTCTTCAGGAGGTTTTGTTTTTTTTGTTTTTTTGGCTAATTTTGGACTTTGCCCCTTGCCATATGAAGTTGATAGTCAGTTTTTTCATTTCTTTCAAAAACGATACTGGTATTTGTATCGGGATTGAGTTGAATTTATACAGCGCGTCAGATAAGATTGACATATTTACAATATTTAGTATTCGATCCACGAGCATGGGATATTCTTCCAGCAATTTCTTGTATCTTTCTTCCTGATCCTCGTGTTTGGCGGCCATTTGAATGTCTTCTCTGGTGAAATGTCTGTTTCCCACTTTTGAATAGGTTATTCATCCATTTGCTAAGCTGTCAAGTTTTATATGCATTTGAGTTATTAAATTCTTTCTGCTTATGATTCTGAGGATATTTACCTGGTCCAGAGCTTGCCTTCAGTTTTTTGTTTTTGTCTTCAGTTTTTTGTTTTTGTCTTCACTTTCTAGGTAAAGTTTTTAGTGGATAAAAGTTTAAAATTTTTATGAGGCCCTTTTATGGTTTGTATCTTGCTGTTTGTGCTTTGCTATTACATTAGATGATCTATTGTAGGCAGTTAGATTTTGGAGCATTGCCCTTGTTTTCTTAAGGGTTGTGTGATTTTAGTTTATATATTTCAGTGTTTAATTTATTTTGAATAGTTGTATGATATAAGATAGGGAGCTGCTTAAATATTCTGCATATGTAAATACTATTTTCCCTGTGTCAAAACTCAATTGAACATAACGGTTTAGGTTTATTTCTGCAGTCTCAATACTGTTCCATTGATTGGTCGCAGCTTGATAACTTCATTTGGAGACATTAATGAGATAAATAGCGCATTGGATGCGGGACACAAGCTCACTCTCTGGGAGACATTCCTGTGGACTAGACTCATGGAGCTAAGCTAGTACCCTGAGCTGATGGAGCCACATGGAGACCCCTGCCCTCACTGAGATGCTTCCTCTGCTACTGGATCCATAAGATTTTCCACCTACTGGCCTTTTATCTTTCTGCATTCAGCATCATTGCATGTGTTGCCTGAGTCTGTTGTTATAGGACATATGGGCTAATATCAGACTTATGGACTGGGATGTTTTGTCAATATTCCATTGCTCTTTTATATAAAGCTGTTTCTTATTCACATATGAGTGTCTATGAATTTGTTTCTCTAGTCTATCCGGACTAAGACATTATTGTACCTTGGGCGTGGGCTACTAGGGAAACAAATCATAAAGATGGAGATGGTAGTGTTTTATCTTTGGCTAGCCAGAAGTCAGATTTTTTTTCTGAGTTGTTTTCTGGAAAGAAAAGGGGAAGTTAAAATGTTGACTCTTTTCTTTGGTTGCAGTCTTTGGTTATTCTTATCTGAAATGGTGATAATGAATGTGATTAATGTATATTTTGAGCTCAGAGGACAAAATTGCCCCTTGAATTTCTCAGAACAGTTTTTAGTGAAAATGGCTGACAGGAGGCCAAAATGGCTAACAGTCAGCCTGGCTCTGGCTTGATGCTGCCATTGGCTTAATCCCATATGTTGTATCAATGGAATAGTTGAGATAAGGATTAAGATAAGGTAAGTAAGGATTGAATCTAACTTTTAAAATTTAGATTAGTTCCGATTCTACTTTGTTTATGCTGATTTCTTCTGCTTATTGTTGATTTACTGATTGATAGAAATGATTATTGGGAAGTATGAAAATAGTTTGTAAGCCTTGCCTTCAGCCATTGAAATTTGAATCTTTTAATGTGTTAAGAAATGACCTCAAAGAAGGCTCTGAAAAGAAAAGCCCCACGTAGTGCTTTGGCATATTCAGGACATTTGCGTTGCCTAGAACCTATTCACAGATTTTTTGGGGGGTGGGGGGGGTGGGAGACTCTTTGGATTTTTGTATTTTGAACTTGCAGTTTGTTCTTGAGGCTTGAAAAAAATCTGGAACCATGAAGAAAACTTCTCTAGGACTGAACATTATAGGACACCTGTGGGCAGGCTGGTGACTACCTGGATCCACTTGTTGAGTTGAAGTGGGAGAAAAGCAGCAATAGAGAGATGGGTTGAGTTGAAGTGGGAAAAATGCAGCAATAAAGAGATGGGTTGATGACATCTGTGGACCTGGTTCACAGGAACTAGACGAGAAGATGGGAGTGGGTTGACTGGTCTGAAGTTCATTACCTAGCATAAAGGGGCTAAGGATGTTGAGAATTTGTGACAGTGTCCATGGTCTAAAGGCAAGGTAGCCAATGGGCACCCTGATGAGGGTAAGTGAGGCAGCCCACATTGAGTTGACCAGAACACAACCAAATAAAGAGAAAATATTTGAGCCTATGAGCTGGTACTTATTGCTGCTGACTTTATGGATGGCCAGTTCTGATTTGACTTTGCTTATAGATGCAGACTTCATAAGGTTATAATTTGAATGAAGATTCTTCATACCAAAGAATCTGATTGTCATATTAGAGCACTGAGTTGATATAAGTGGACAGTATAGAAATTGTATACCCAAAATAGAGCAGATAAAGACATGAAGTGGCTGACTTACAAACTTTCATAGGTGAGGAAATATATTCATAGGAATATATTCATAAAATTCTAGAATTAAAGTGTAGGTGTTACTTAATGCAAGTTGTTAGGCATAGGATACTTTTGTTTTGTTCACTTACAGAATGTTATGTTTAAATGAGGGTGGTACATGTTGTATGTGTTTGAGATTATGCATTCCAGTTTTATCCTGTTAGGTACAGATTTTATTATTGTCGGTTTGTAAATTATATATGGCTAAAGAGTTGTGTGAAAGTGTCAAATTGACATGGAGTGGTCTGTTGTAGTTTCATAATCTACCACAAATCCCAATTTAATACTTAAGAGTGAATGGGGTGGACTTTAGCCTGTCAATCAGGTTGCAACTTGATTACCTCATTTGGAGATGCTATGGAAATAAATAGCTCTTTGGATGCAGGACACACGCTCACTTCCTGTGACATATTCCTGCTGACAAGACCCATGGAGATAGGGTGGGCTGGAAAGGGGGAACCGAATACAGGGATCTACATATAACCTCCTCCCTGGGGAACAGACAACAGAAAAGCGGATGAAGGGAGATGTCGGACAGTGTAAGATATGACAAAATAATATTTTATAAATTTTCGAGGTTTCATGAGGGAGGGGGAAGTGGGGAGGGGAGTGGGGGAAATGAGGAGCTGATGCCAGGAGCTTACATGGAGAGCAAATGTTTTAAGAATGATTATGGCAATGAATGTACAAATGTACTTGACACAGTGGATGTATGTATGGATTGTGGTAAGAGTTGTATGAGCCCCCAATAAAATGATTTAAAACAAGGAAAAAAAAGAAAGAATTCAATTGCAATAATGTACCTGAAACAGTGATGTGTGAGAAAACGAAATGCCTCCAGAGTAATTTAAAGTCCCGGAAAAATGAATTTGTAATTTTAATTTTGGGGTCCTGGAAACAATTATTTGATTTTCCATTATTATGGCAGAAGTATGTTCAGTTCTGGAATTTTTCGGTGCTTGTACATGTATTTGAAACAAATTGAGTTTGACAACTTAGATATTAATGTGTATAGTATTGTAAGGAATACAAGAAATAATTTTATAAATACTTAATTATAAGGCATATAAGAGCTTTCACTTAGTTTCTCAAGTAGAATAAGACTGACTATACCCTTAAACATCTCTGCCTTTTTGGATCATACCCTCATCGTGAACTTTATAAAGTAGCTGTCATCTTGAGTTGGCTTTGTTGTTTTTTTAAGCTATTTTATTGGGAGTTAATACAGATAACATATAATTACTTAGTTCAATTACTTCAAGCAGTATTTTAGATTTGCTACCGCAATCAGTTTCAAGCTATTCTTTTCCTTCTTGTACTCCTTGATATCAGCCCTGTTTTACCATCCAGAAACTTATTCTACCCGCTGTCTTTGTAGACTCATCAATCCTGCGTTTCATATACCGAGAATCAGAAAAAGTAAAACAAATATTCAAGAGGGTGACCCCAAATGACATATAACACATCTGAGGTAAACTCCAATGTGAACGACCAAAAAAACCAAACAAACACAGAAAATATTGAAAACCTGATCAGGCCCAGTGTGCATCAGAGCTGACAAGGTTTTAACTATTCAAGTCAGGTTTATCATTTTGATCTTCTCTTCTCATCTCTCCAGTGCACTCTGTTTAGTGACCTTCCCATCCTTCTACTAAGGATAGAGGGGGATCACCAGAGACTTATTTCCTATGTAGTTCCCACAAATGGATCTTGGCCTCCCACTGTCATCCATAACCTTCTGCAAATTGGTTTTACACAATTTAAGATCTGATACTATTCTCTCCTACGACTTCAGATTTTTAATTTACAACCCTTTGGTGATTGAAGTTGGTGTGCTTCTTCCTTGTGGACTTAGTTGACATGTCACTTAGGTGACTGCTTGTTTGGAGACAAGCCTTTTAAGACCCCAGGCACTATTGTTTTCTGATAACCAGGCACCATCTACTTTCTTTCACCACATTTTGCTATAGTCCCCGCAGCTTCTGTGTTTTTGTCCTGAGGATGAGTATCAAGCAGGGCCAAATCCTATTCCTGGCTCTGTTTAAAAAAAAAAAATTATCGGCCTTTGGCTCCCTTTCAAAACCACCTTGTTAATTTATGGTAAACAGTCCTATTGATCATCCCCCTGGGGCACAGTCATCTTTTTGTTACTGTTGTCTTTGATTAGCCCTGTCAAGAAAGGGATATCCGGCCAATGTAGGCTAACTCCATGTCGCAGTACCTGAATTATTCACTAGTACAGAAACCATCCTTTCTTTGCTGGATGCCATTTACGCAAATAACGTGATTTAATTGTCAGGGAATATTTACAATAATATTCACGGAAAACATCAGTCACAGATTTGCTGGAATTATATATCTTGATGCAGCATAGAGAACATTGATGTAGCAAGATCAAAGTGGTCCGCCTGCCAACAATTCAATTATCTTGGTATAGCTGCTTCTGCTTCCTCAGACACCATGAATTTTTCATCTTAAGTCCTCAGGTTGCAAGTGTGTGTGGTAGAGAACAGTTAACCCAGCGGAGATTCCGCACCCGATCTCACTGATGAAGCCTCTGGAGCATGCCAATATTCAGTGTCCCAGCATCCCAAGGATGCACTCAGAAACTCATATCAGTGTGGCCTATTGAGTGCATACCACAAGGGACACTCCCCCTGTATGGGCCCCTAAAGCATTTTCAGTCATTCTCCAAAATGGAGGTTGGTCCTCATTATATATTAACGATCCAGTGTTATGATGGGTGCTGTTTGGAAACAAATACATTTCCTTTTATCTACATAGACGATTGTCAAAGAATGTCCAAGGAAACAGTGGCAGTTTCCTGGGTGATAGGTAAGGATGTTGCAAGCAGGTGAAGAGAAGGAGGGGAGGGACACTAACTTTAAAATCCTCTGGGTTTTTTTTAACTGTTTGAATTTTGATCAAATGCATGTCTACTTTTGCAAGCCCATTTATTAATAAGTAATAAAAATATAAGGAGGGGCTTTTCAAAAAGTTAATGAAAGTAATGGAATTGAGAGATCATAGAAAATTTTTGTGAAGTTTTAGAAGCCCTCTTATATGTGTGTATAAGTTACTTTTTTTTTAAATGGAAGCAGTGTTATTGCTGTCCTAATGAAATCACAAAGAGCATCTTCAGATGCTCTGAGTAACTCAATAAATGTTTATATGCAGCTTGGCATATTGTAATTCCTTGAAATCTAGATATTGATCATTTTTTTCCCTTAGCCTTACAATTCTTTGTCACCTTCCAATAAGTGTGTAGGTCATAAGAAAGAGTAAACTTGGTACCATTCGAATCTGATTCATAGCAACCCTACAGGACAGAATAGAACTGTCTCTATGGGTTTCTAAGGCTGTAGTCTTTTTTTTTTTTTAAACAGTTTTAGTGTTAATCCACCATACAGTCCTGAGGAAGAGTTGTCCGATCAATTGTAGGACATTTTCTTCTTTCTACTCATTGTTATTAGCTCTCTATTTCTCCCATCCCACACCTCTAAAAATCCAGTTACTGACTCTATACATTCACACATCCTGGATTTAATATACTGGAAAATATACAAATACAATAAAATAAAATAGAGATAAACCTCAATCAAAAAGACAGCAAGATATAGAGTTCTTTTGATGAGTGAAATTTGCTTTTCTTTTCACAGATAACATATTTTTGTTCTTTCATCCAGGCAACAGAAATAGACACCAAGATCAATGTATGTACACGAGCCTACCATCTACTTGTAAAAAAGTTGGACTTTAATCCATGTGACATCATCTTTGACCCCAATATTCTTACCATTGGTACTGGGATGGAAGAACACAACTTGTATGCCATTAATTTTATTCATGCAACTAAAGCCATTAAAGTAAGTTTGGATAATTTCTCTTCTCAACCTATGACATAGCTTGAATTCATAGTTTGTTTGGCCTCTGTGAATAGTTGGAGCTAATTATTTATGATATATTCATGGGTGGAGAATGTTGATAGTCGTGTTCTTGGGTACTAAATTGTTATTCTGAAATTTAAAAGCCTTTATTTCATTTTTTATATAACCTTATTTTTAATTATGGAGTGGTGTAATATACAGTTTCCGAAATATAGGAAACACAGTGTCTAATATTGATTTATGAGGCATATAACAGCTAGTATCCCCTCACTTAATTCGTGCTGATTTCTAATTATAAAAGAGGGCTTCAGTTTGTGGAAAAGTTACATGATCTTTTAATTGCATTTGTTTAAAGCTGACTTGTGCCTTCATCCTGAATTTTGATAAAGTAGCAGTCATCCTGAGTTTTATGGTATCACTCTATTGTTTTTCTTTATAATTTTATCACTCACATATGTATATCTGAACAATATAATTTTTCAACTTAATATACTTGCAGTCATAAGATTCTTGTATACTCTTGTTACACAGCCTCATATTTTAATTTTAAGTGGTTACTTTTGTTATAGCTTGTTCATTTTTTTAAAATCATCTTATTGGGGCTCATACAACTCTTATCACAATCCATACATACATCCATTGTGTCAAGCACATTTGTAAACTCATGCCATCATCATTCTCAAAATATTTGCTCTCCACTTAAGCCCTTGGTATCAGCTTCTCATTTTTCCCCTCCATCCTCATTCCCCCCTTCCGTCATGAACCCTTGATAATTTATAAATTATTATTATTTTGTCCTGTCTTACACTGTCCAATGTCTCACTTCACCCACTTTTCTGTTATCTGTCCCCCAGACAGGAGGTTATATGTAGATCCTTAATTAAAAAGTAGTTATGCAAGAGTATATTGCATATATTATTATATCTACTATTGTATAACTACTTTGTAATTAACCATTCTGTTGTTGATGGACATTTGGGTTGTTTCTACTTTGGGCACATTATGAACAATGCTTCCATGAAAATTCATGTATATATATCTTGGGTGGATGTGCATGACTTTCTCTACAGAACATACTAAGAAGTAGACTTATTTTCATTGGGACATAACAGTAGATAAAGACACACTGTCTCCCCAAATATATAAGCCAGTTCACACTATAACTAATAATAAATGAGTTCCTCTTGTTCCACATGGATGCTAATACTTGATATTGATATAAGGTGTGTTAGGAGCCTCATTAACTGTCTGCTTATATTTATCTCTAGTTCTGACTCTTACATCACTGTCATTCTTAAGTACATATTTTATGGGGCACTCAAGTATTTTGCATTGTCCTGGTTACTACAGAGATATTATTGTTGTGGTTAGATGTTATTGCGTCAGTACTGACTCACAACTATGATACAACCGCATGAAACACTTGCCTGGTACTGTGAAATCTTACAGTTGTTATTATATTTCACCCCATTGTTGCGGCCACCCTGTCAATCCGTCTAGGTTAGGGTCTCCTTATTTATTAACCTTTTCTTTATGAAGCATCATGTCTTCCTGCAGAGACTGTCGTTCCTAATAACATATCCAAAGTACGTGAGATAATGTTTCCCCATCATCTGTTCTAAAAGACCATTCCAGCTGTACTTCCAGGAGAGATATGTTTGTCTTTTGGTCATCCATGGGTATATTTGGTATTCTCCATCAATACTATAATTCAAAAGCATAATTTCTTTCCTTTATTTTGTACCTGCCCTTAGGAAAATTTGAATCTGATAGAAAAATTGTAAAGTTATGGCTGATGATTCCATAGTATGTCAAGTTTTGGTTTATGTTTAATAAAATAGTCCTCTTATGTGTTCTGTTTTCTTCTTATATATAAATTCTATGAGAAGTAACCATTGCATTGGTTAAAACAGGGGAATCTTTTTTCATTAAATGTTTTTTCTAATCAGGAAACATTACCTGGAGCAAAAATAAGTGGAGGTCTTTCCAACCTATCTTTCTCCTTTCGAGGAATGGAAGCCATTCGAGAAGCAATGCATGGAGTTTTTCTTTACCATGCAATCAAGGTATGGTTGAAGACCTGTTTGTCTTGTTGAAAACAGCTTGGATTTAGGTCAACGCTGGCAAACTTCAGCCTGCAGGCCAAATATATGAGCAAAGTTTTATTGATTGATGGTTAAGCACTCAGCTGCTAACTGAAAGAGTGGTGGCTCAAACCCATGCACTGCTCTGCAGGAGAAAGATGTGTTAGTCAACTTCTGTAAAGATTATAGCCTTGGAAATGCAGTAGGACAGTACTACTTTGTCTTGTGAATATGCTGTGAGTTGGAATAGGCTTACTGGTAACAGGTTTGAATTTTTTTAATTGTTCTTTTGTCCCTTATACAATCTTCAAGTTACAAAAAGAAATCTGTTTTTAAGTGTGTCTAAGTCAAATTAGTAGTTAAGTTAGGTATTCATAGCCTAGGGACTGACTGTCAATGACAATATTCGTACTATCGCAGCACAATTAAGTAGTTGCAACAATGATTGTATGACTTCAAATCTTTTTAATGTGATAGGGGGGAAAAAGGTGATCCCTAATATAGAGTATGAGTGGAAGACCTTAGTTTTCTTTCTGTTACTCTTAGTTTGGTATGGACATGGGGATAGTGAATGCTGGAAACCTCCCTGTATATGATGATATCCCTAAGGACCTTCTGCACCTCTGTGAGGATCTCATATGGAATAAAGATCCTGAAGCTACGGAGAAGCTCTTACGTTATACACAGGTAGAAGAGAAAATGTTCAGTGGGTGTTTTTTTCCTATCTTTCATTATATTACTCGTGGTATTAAACCTTCGTTATAGAGAAGCAAGTATTTAAAATATGTCACCCAAGTGACACTTTGGGTCAATGGAATTTTATATAAAGAGTTCAAGAGAAATAGGCCATACCTAGACTCTTTCAGTGATATTAACTTACTTTTATTTAAATTTATTTTAAAATATAAAATTTCCTCTTATCAAAGTAACATTTATCGTTAACTACCTTCCCACATTATTTAATATTTTCTTCATCATTAAAAATAGCTATTTGTGTTTTCTGTGGGTCTGTGTTACTGGTGACTATTTTCCATTGTTGCACATATATGAACCTGCTCGTGTTAAAATTTGGTCCATTTGGGGCTCTAAAGTTCAAGGCTTGAAAATACACATCAGATCTATTGAAATGAGAACTATACTTAATCCAAAAAGCAGATGATACTCATCCATTATATATGGTATGTCTGGCACAGTTTTACAAGTGTCTCTCTTGGGTATCACTTCCTAGAATTCATATTAAGGAAACCTTATATCTAAAAATTTTAAATCCCAACATTTTAGTTAGTGTAAGAGAGTGATTAGTGAGGAAGCCACTTTGCTAACAAAGCATGTTGGAGAAATGTTAACATACTTTATTGCCAACTATGTGAATGATTTCCAAATTCAAATTTGAATTTAAAACTCTTGGTAGAAATGCTAATGTACTGGCAGAAGGCTAGGACAATATAAGCTGCAGCCTTGATTTTTTTTTCTTACCTTTATTGGGGGCACTTACATCTCATCACAATCTATACATTCATCCAGTGTGTCAAGCACATTTGCACTTAAGCTGTCATCATCATTTTCAAAGCATTCTCTTGCCACCCGAGCCCCTTAATTTCTTCCCCCTCCCTCTCCAACACCCCCCCCCAGGAACCCTTGATCAGTTATAGATTACTATTTTCATATCTTATATTGTCCTCCATCGCCCCTCACCTGCTTTTCATCCCCTGGGGAGGGAGTGTAGGTTTATCCTTATGATCGATTCCCCCTTTCTCCCTCCCACCCTCCCCTAATCCTCCTGGTATCTCTACTCTCATTGTTGGCCCTGAGGGATTTATCTATCTTGGATTCCCTGTGTTGCAGGCTCTTATCTGTAGCAGTGTTTATGTTCTGGACTAATCAGATTTGTAAGGTAGAATTGAGGTCACAGGTCACGATAGTAGGGTGGGGGAAAGAAGCACCAAAGAACTAGAGGAAAGTTGCTATACTGCACCCTGACTGGCTCATTTCTTCTCTCTGACCCTTCTGTGAGGGGATATCTACAGATGGGCTTTGGGTCTCCACTCCATGCCCTCCGCTTCCCCTGCCACCCCATTCACATTAAATATGATTTTGTTCTGGGCCTTAGATGCCTGATACTTGGACCCATCAACACCTAATGATCACACAGACTGGTGTAATTCTTCCATGTGGGCTTTGTTGTTTCTGAGCCACATGGCCGCTGTTTATCTTCAAGCCTTTAATATCCAAGACATTATGTCTTTTGGTAGCTAGGCACCGAACATGATGATGGTAGGACCATAGGAAAGTAAAAGAAAATAGAGGAACAAACCAGGAAGCAAAGGACATTTATAGAGGTCTGTGTTAGACAGGGTTCTCTAGAGAGATAAAACCAAATTGCTGATAATTAAATATATTTATTTATAAAGATAATTAGATATATAACAAGAAATGAACTGTTAAATCATATAATTAGATATATAACAAGAAGTGAACTATTAAATCATATACAGATAAATATGTAATATAAGAAATGAACAGTTAAATTATAAGCACTACAAATGGCTCAGAGTTGTGAGAGACTAGCAGTCCTTCTCATCTCTCTGCTGCCAGATCTCCCTCTATTTATAGAGTGAGGCTATCTCAGCACAGCAGCCAATCACAAGGCAGATCACCAACTGTCAACTAACCACCAGTCCCATCTGCCAGTCCCTAGCTCCAGAGATGTCTTAAAGGGACCTAAACATACAGAGACACAGTCCACAGGCTAGGCATCCCACAGGTAATGTAGCCTATAAATTGAGGCAAAGAACAAGCAAGGCAGGCGCACACTTGTCCGATGATCAAAGAGCAAGAGACAAGAAAGGCGAGGCTCACCAAGCCATTATCTCTCCGCCCTTCAGTTAATCCTATCGGCCAGGCTGGCATAATAAACTATATCAAGGTCTAAATACAGACATGTATATATGTTAAAATATATATATATATACATATAACTAGAGGGGATAGAACTATGTACTCATATCTATAAGTTAAGAATTAAGATTGGAGATGGACATTGGGCCTCAACTCAACTACTGCATCAACACAGGAATACTTTGTTCTAAGAATCCGGCATTCTGTGATGCTCACCTTCCTGACAAGATCGCTGAAGACAAAATGGGTGCATAAGCAAATACAGTGAAGAAAACTGATGCAGCCTTGATTTATCAACTTTATTGTTGACAGAATGTAGATTTCGAAAGCAGCTCTTGGGAGCAAAGATGACTAGAGTTTAGATCCTGTCCTAACAAGCATCTGGCAATCTGTTTTCTACAAATAATTCTAATTGCTCAAATGGAGCCAGCGTTACCTGGATCAGGTTCTTGTCATTTACAAAGAGAAAGAAGTACCCTGGTATGACATTGAGACGTTGAGGATTAGGAGTATCCAAACTGCTCGTGATGGCTGATACTTGTTGGGACTCAAAAAAGATGAAGCCGTAGGGAAAAACCAGACCAGGACCAAGTGTGGCATGTTAAGGGTTGGTGCTTTGTATTGAGAGGACTTTTACAGAATGATAGTCAGATTTTGCATATTAGAAAATCCCCTCTGAGTTATATTGGGGACCAGAGTGATTCTGTACTGCAAAGACCAGTTAGTTTCTTGACTATGAGCATAGAAGTGGGAGTGGAGAGAAGAAATATTGAAGTATAATCATTAGGATTAGGTGATTAGTTGAATTTGAGGAATGACTGGAGATTCAGAATTGATACCTAGGTTTCTGGTTTGGGCAGCTGTTGCCAACAGTTGAGATAGAGAAACAGATAAAGCAATTCTGTTTACTTCATACAGGTACTATGTTCATTTCCACTTTGGTCCCATTGCTCAATCTGCCCCTTATCAAAAGCCAGCTCCTCAAAGCTGTTCATCAAACCCCAGCTTCTGATGACCACGCTTTCTTCAAAATTCTCTAGTTTATATCATATACTCATTCAACCTTTGACACAATGTCATTCTCAGTGTTTACCTTTCTTTGGTTATTTCCCACAAAGTCTTCAAGAGCATAGACTTGAGTCTTAAACCTCTTAATGTGCCCCCTCTAAAATCATGTCTCACTTAGTTCGGTTATAGCCTCCCTACACTTTTATGAATAATGGTAATCCTAGTTGAGAGCTTTAAAAGCTCATCTTTTTTGTTCTATTGCCTTGGAAATATTTTGTCCAATCCTTATCTTTTAGGAAAGAAGGAAAAAAAAAACAGAAACCTCATCTGCCTTTTTAATAAGTGTTTAAATTCTGAAAGATTTCTGTTTTTCTCTTCTTTCTCAAACAGTTTTTGAGATCTTAATTCATGCTAAGCACTTTTCTTAGTTACTGGAAACCTAAGAAAAGAGTATGGCACAATTTTTGCTGCCACATGGTTTAGTTAAGCTCCCTTCTTTGTTTTCTAATTTTGATTCAGACTCATGGAAAAGGAGGAAAGAAAGTCATTCAGACAGATGAGTGGAGAAATGGACCCATTGAAGAGCGCCTTGAGTACGCCCTTGTCAAGGTGAGTCGTGGAAACACTGAGCATAAAATAGACGTGCTGGGACTCATCATACATGCTTAATGTTAGTGCTGGAGGAGGAGACTAAACCAGTGGTCTCATTACACTGATTTTGACCCCAAAGTAACATAGTAATATTTGGAGATAGTTCTCATTGCTAAAAGTGTTTGGCAGTGCTGTTAATATTAGTGGTTGGCAATGTTGCTAAATACCTTGTAATGCACAGTAGATAGCCCGCACAATGAAGAATTACCCAGCCACAAATATTGATGACGTTGAGACTGAGAAGCCCTGTTTTAGACCAATTAGATGTCAATCAGCAAGTAAATTCTGGATCTTCTGATGACTGGAATTTTAGGAAAGATAAATGATCTCATCTTCAGTTTCCTTATTTGTGAGTCTAGCGAACAAAGTAATAGGTTTCTTTTTGATTCTAGAAGTCTTGTGCAGTTCACTTATTTCAGGTTGTCAAACTAGTCAGCCACTTCCAAAAATCCTTGCCCTGGGGCCTCCAGGGGAGTATGACATAATTAGTGGAGGTTGGACACTACAGTGGAGGACTTCATGGGTTTCAGCTTTCAACTAAGGCTTTTGCTTACTGTTGTTTCTTCATCCCTTTACCATTACAGTGAAAAAACATGGACTTCATAGGAGATATTTACTGTATATATACTCATGTATAAGCCGAGTGTTTCAGCACATTTTTAACGCAGCTTTTATAAAATTAGGTGCCTCAGCACATATTTCGGTCAGCTCATACTCAAGTATATATGGTATTAATATATAATTTGGAATACTATGTTTTATTATGAATTTGAATTTTATTTATGAGTACTTCTTTGTACACTTTTATATGTTACACAGAAAAACCAACTAAGTACCTTATATGGGTTATTTCATTTAATCCCCAAATGTGTGTATAAGACCATTGTTATATTTTAATTAAGGGAACCAGAGGAGCAAAGCATAAAAAAATGCCTGGATTAGATATAAAAGACAGAACTTTAACCCATCCAGTTAACATTTTGTAATTCTTCCTTTGTGGGCTATTTGGATGTAAATGGGGATTTTTTATGTGATTTTCATTTATTCATTTATTATTTTTTATAGGGCATCGAGAAACATATTATTGAAGATACTGAGGAAGCCAGGTTAAACCAGGAAAAATATTCTCGACCTCTGTATATAATTGAAGGACCCCTAATGAATGGCATGAAAGTTGTTGGGGATCTTTTTGGAGCTGGGAAAATGTTTCTACCTCAGGTGGGCCAAAGATGGGAAAAAATGATCACAATCGAATCTTTTTTGTATCTTGTAATATATAGAATCCTTGAGTATATCTCTTGGGATTTAATTTGAACAAGAGCTCAAAGGCATGGAGAGCTGGAGATTCTTTCTCTAAATGTATTGAAAAGTACCAATAATGTCTAAAATTACATCTTTGATGTGGTGATATGTTACCTGGGCATGCTTAGCATCCTAATCTTTCTGTTCTAATCTTCTGTACTGCCTCTTACTCTCAATGCCTGTATCTCTTATCCAGCAAAACAAAATAAACCCTAGGGCAAATGTAATTAATATTAAGATTTACTATGACCAGTCAGTGTTTATCTCTAAGGATGTATATTCTGATAAAACACATAAACTTTGTTTCTAGTAGTGGTCCATTAAATATTTCAAATAAAACTCAGAAACGTACTTTGAGTTGCAACAGCTACAAATCGTATTAGTTAACAAATATTTGTTGAACATCTAGCTTGGAGGAATACAAAAAGCTAAAGGGTTTTGTTTTTGCTTATGCATAGTGCTTAATTGTGACTCACACACTGGGAATTTTGAAAAGGAAGGTTAGGAATGTTGGAGGCTCTAAATAACTTGGAATGGTTAAAGAAATTCTAGACAGAGGGAAAATGATGTGCAAGAATTTGTAGGGAAGAAATTGCACATTCTAAATTTCTAGTGTAGTTTTTCATTGTACATAATTCATTGGCCTTCCCCACAAGGAGCTTATTCTTTATCTTTTTCACTATCAAGAAGACTCCACTATATCAATCATACATTCTTAATTTCTGCTAAGATCTCACAAGTGGTAGCACGTTATCTGTAACACACAGTGACCCAAACACTCACCTAATTCTGTGCCATGTTCACAGTCTTTACTATGTTTGATCCCATTGTTGCAGCAACTGTGCCAATTTATCTCATTGAAGATAGTCCTTTTTTTCACTGACCCCCTATTTCTTTAAGCATGATATCCTTCCCAGGGATTGGTCCCTCCTGATGACATATCCAAAGTATGTGTGAAAAAGTCTTGTCACCTTCATTTGTAAACGTTCTGACTGTACCTCTGAGATAGATTTGTTTGTACTTCTTGCCATCTGTAGTACATTCAGTATTCATGAAAAATTCAAATTCATCAATTCTTCCCCTGCCTTCTTTATTCGTTGTCCTGTATCCCCAAGCATATGAAACAGTTGAAAATACCTTGGTGTGGGTCAGTGCACCTTAGTCTGCAAAATGGCATCTTGTGTTTTAATACTTAAAGAGGTCTTTTGTAAGACCTCTTTGTTAATTGCAATACATCATTTTGATTCCTGAGGTGCTGTTTTTTAAGGCAGTGGATATGGTTCCAAGTAAAACGAAATCCTTGACAACTTCAGTTTTTTGTTTTGTTTTAACAAATGGTGTTGCTTATTAATCCACTTATGAGGATTGTTTTATTTTAGCCTCCAGACTAAGTAGGAGGTCATTTGATAAAGGTATCTAACTCTTTTTATTTCCCTAGGTCATAAAGTCAGCTCGGGTCATGAAGAAGGCTGTTGGCCACCTGATTCCCTTCATGGAAAAAGAAAAGGAAGAAGCTAGAGTGCTCACTGGGACAATAAAAGAGGCGGCAAGTTGTTGAGGGCTCTTTTTGTTCTTTTTTTTTTTAAATCATTTTATTGGGGCTCATACAATTCATCACAATACATAGATCAATTGTGTAAAGCACACTTATGCATCTGTTGCCCTCATCATTCCCAAAATTCACTTTCCTCTTGGGTTCCCAGAATCAGCTCATCTTCCTTTTTACCCCTCCTCCTCCCTTCCCACTCCCCACTAAGGAGTTGGTGCAGATGCCAGTGGGAGGGGAATGAGAGGGTATGGAGTGTTAAGTATTTGGGTTTCCCTGAAGATAAAATAGAGACGTGAGCAGGCATTGGTTCTTTCTTTTATCAAGTATCAGGATAATCCAGGATTTTCCTATTCATATGGTTTTATGAAATTCTCAAAATAAACATAATTTTTCAACCAAAGCCCATGTTTTCAAGACAAAAGCAGCTCATTCATTTCTCTATTTATTCATCCACCGACCTTTTACAAAGTTCTTACTCTGTCAGGTTTTGTGAACCAGACTGTCTCTACACTTGAAGAAATTGAGTAATGCCTGTTTTTGGAAAAGCCTTAACTGAATATTCTTTGTATACTGCTAATGTCTTTGGCATCACTTCTAGATACAGGTTAATTCTTGTTGGCTGCTCCACTGTAGTAAATCACCAAAGCTTTTTTGGTTTGTTTTATTTTTAAGATGTTTAGTTCTCTGTGTTTCTCAGTCGGTTCTGATCCTTAGTATCCTGAATTCTTAAATTGATTGGAGTTTGTGAATGGCAGAAACCAGACATAGCTTGTGTTCATAAACATTCCAGTTTTCCTATATGCCTTTTCTTCTTCTTTTTCGGTTGATGCTGACAATGCATGTTATAGCAATGGTAAAGAAATAGGAAATAATTGAATATTCTTCTGCACTGGGTTGTTATGTTGGTTTTTCAATTCTGATTGGACATATTTTAGTTAAGTTCTCACTCTGCCTCTTTCCTATTCCTTTACTTCTAACATTAAACCCAATCGGGTTTGGACAGTGAAGAATATTGCCTTAAGTTATAAGACTGTTTTATGTTGGTACATAAATTGTTCACTGATGTGATTGAGTTCATGATCTTAATTAAAAAGTTTAGTCCCCTGAAATAGCCAACAATGTAGGTTTCCTTTGAACTAGTTGGATTTATGGTTTTCTGTTTAGACAGCCTGTGACAAATTCTGCGTGTATCTTTCAAATGATTTCACTTGTGTTAAACTGCTTTCTGTATCAATATCTATAAGACATTAGAGGACTAGGTAATATCTGCTCTAACATGATAACAGCAATTAGTGCTTGACTGTTTCCCTTTCTCCTCAGGATCTTTACCAAGGCACTATTGTGTTGGCCACTGTTAAAGGGGATGTGCATGACATAGGAAAGAACATAGTTGGTGTAGTCCTTGGCTGCAATAACTTCAGGTAAGTGAAGAACTTAGATTCCTGAACTTAGCTCGATGAAATATTTACTAGTAAATTTGGGGGTAGGGGGTGGCAGTTGTATGGTAGAGGAACTTTATAATATATTGTTTTTGTTTACCTGTACTTCCATGTTTTTCCATATCAAATGGAATGTTATCTTATTCCATTATCTATGGAATCTGTCTGTCAAAGGAATGAAAAATATAATAACAGTGGTTTTTAAAAATTTAATTAGTGATAGAGCAACCAAGAACCTTCTTTAGCATTGACCATAGAATTTAAGTTCTAATGGCTAACATATTAGATGTCTTCTATTTTCAGTTGTATTTATCACCGTTTCCTATTTTCTCTAAATAGACTATCTAAAATAATTTTTAGAGTTGAGATCATATGAACCCTGGGCTAAACTGAGTTTTGTAGGAAGATTTTGTTGTACAGTTTCCATTTTACTTTGCTTAGAACAGAACCATGTATGCTTTTTTGGTGAATAGTGAATCTAGTTTCTGAAATATACAGAACTAAAATTCTCTTCTGATGTGTATCATTATACTGAGTAAATATTCATAAAATTATGTCAGAGCTGGTTGCCTATAGGAAAAGTTTATTGAGAATATTCTTTATAATGAAAAGTTTACCATGACCAAACAACAGACATTTGCCATTATTGACTTGTTTCTAATTTGGATTTTCTCTTATCTAGAAGAGAAGCTTAAAGGGATTACAGTGGTGCTCCTTGAGTTATGTTCTGCTATCAGTAACAATTTCCTTTTAAGCCTCATCCTTACTACTGATGTTTTCATCCATAACAGAGCTTATTAAATGCAATGAAGAACCATTTAAGAAGGCTGGAGTTGGGAGGAGTGGTGTCAGTATCGCTGATTTTTTTTCTGGCTGTATCAGCATTTCTATGTGCCTGCTTACTCATTGTAAAAAGAGTTAGCATCTCTCCTCATAGAAATGAGGAATTTTGCTTTTAATAATATAGACGAGGACAACAATAAGTTTGTGGGAAAATGGCATGAAAAGAGAATGGAATCTATAAATTTTTTTAAATTAAAAGATCATTTTATTGGGAGCTCTTACAATTCTTATTGCAACCCACACATCAATTGTATCAGGCTTATTTGTACATATATTGCCATTGTTCTTTTCTAGACCTTTATTTTCTATTGAGCCATTGATATTAGCTCCTCTTTTTTCTCCTCCCTCCCCCTCTATATTTTGAGGCACCTTTGTATTTATTATTTTAGATGACAGTAACATTCTTAGACTTTAATAAGAGTTGACTTAATTGTATCCTAGGCCCTTGTTGGTTGGTGATAGTGAGTGATTCAGAGGTAGAATTCTCAAGTTGCATTTGTTTTGAAATATTCTAAGTTACTTTGCACCATTTATCATCCAAAACAACTAAGTTGTTTCAAACTTCTTAAGGGTAATTTTAAAATATTGTATATTACAGATAAATGTACTTGCAAATGAAAACAAAACTGGACGGTAAATTGAAATAACGTGGGCTTTGGGAATCAAAAGCCCTGGATATTGCCTGCCATTATAAGCTATATGTTTACAAATCCTTATCTAGTGTAGGATTTGTACTCTATAAAATTGAGAAACACAATAATAACCCTGAAGCAAGGAGAGCAGGATCAAAACCATAGAAGAAAGGGGATGATGAAAGAAAATGAACCAAGAAGGCTGTGTGTCTGTGTGTGTGGTGGGGGGCAGGGGCGGGGGGGCGGGGGGAGCTGGGGGCAGGCAGGGGGAGAATTATTTTAAAAAAGAAAAAGGAAACAGATTGAGGCCTTGTATGATTTGAGAAGTGATAGATAGTTTTGAGGTATTAAACTCTTGGGAAATATATCCCTAATCCTCTGTATGGAATTCATTCTGACATAAATCTACAGGATAGAGTAGAACTGATCCCAGTAGTTTCCAATGCTATACATCTTTATGGAAGTAAACTGACTACTGGTTCTTTTGTGAGGTGGCTGGTTGGTGAGTGCAAGCCACTGACCTTGAGGCTAGTAGCTGTGTTAGTCTGGATTGACTAGAGAAATAAATTCATAGACGCTTGTGTATAAGAGAAAAACTTTATATCAAAGAGTAATTGTGCATTAAGAAAACGTTTCAGCCCAGTTCATTTTCAGTCCAAAAGTCTGCTATTTGCCCATATGTTCTATACCAATCTATAAATTCCTCTCCAGACTCACGCAGACATGCAATGATGCTGAATGCAGGAAGATCACAGGTCAGTGGGTGGAAAGTCTTGTGGATCCAGTGGTGTTGTAAGCATCTCAGTGCTGGCAGGGGTCTCCGCATGGCTCCTTCAGCTCCAGGACTCTAGCATAGCTCCATGTGTCTTCTCAACAGGAGTGTCTTGCAGGGAGTATGTCTGTGTGTCCTGCTTCCAACGAGTTACTTATTTCCTTAACGCCTCCAAATGAGGTCATCAACTGTGACCTGATTGATAGGCTAAACTCCACCCCCTTACTCTTAAGTCTCAAATTGACAACAGATTATGTAACTACCACAGTAACCCAAAATTTATCCTACAGTGCCAACAGGGCTCCTTATTACATGTCTAGATATGTTCAGATCCCCAAATTTTATTGCACTGTAACATCTCCACCATGTGTCTTCTAGTGTTACATACTGTGGTGGCTTGTGTGTTGTGATGTTGGAAGCTAGATCACTGGTATTTCAAATGGCATATTTCAAATGCCAGCAGAGTCAACCCGAAGTGAACAGATTTCAGTGGCGCTTCCAGACAAGGAACAGAAAGCAGAGAAGGAACCAGTTGTCAACTTTACACGAAATAGCTGAAAACCTTACTCATAGCTTTGAAACATTGTCAGATACTGTAGGCCTAATGAATGAAATTAGAACATTGTCAAAGATAGTTCCTGAGGATGGGCCTTTCAGGATGAAAGACACTCGAAATATGACCAAAGAGAATCTGCCTTCTCAAAATAAAATCAATCTTGTTGACATAGAGTAAAGCCTGTGGGATGAAAGCCTTTGGTATCTTCATTTGCTAATGAGGCTCAACTCAATATAAGAAGAAATGGCTACAAGCATGAATTAATAATTGAACTTTGTATGTATGAAGTATGCATGTAGAAAAAGTATAAGTCATAAAAAATTAAATGGAACACATAAAGATCAATATCCTAGTTGTTAGTGAGCTGAACTGGACTGGTGTTGGCCATTTTGAACCAGAAAAGCATGGTTTACTTTGCTGGGAATGACACAATCAAGAGGAATGGCATTGCATTCTTTGTCAAAAAGGACATGTCAATGCCTGCCTTGAAGTACAATGCTGACTGTGACAGGATTATATCTATCAAGGAAATACAATAAAAGGCATTCATCACTCAAGTTTATGCACCAGCCAGCAAAGCAAGTGATTCAGAAATTAAAGAATTCCACCAGCATCTTCAGTCACATTTTGCTCAAACATGTCATCAAAATGTGTGGATAACTATTGGTGACGGGAATGCAAAAGTTGGAAACCAAGGAAGGAAAATATGGTCTTGGTGATAGAAACTAAGCTGGAGATCCTTATGATGAGAATTTTGCAAGACCTAGTACTTATTCATAGAAAATACTTTTTTTTTAATAATATAAGGTGACTACAAAAGAGGAAGTGTACACATAGATTTCAATGTAGAATACAAAGAAATTAAATGAATGACATATGTGGGAAGAGATGATGGAGAAACTCAATACCAGTGGCTAAAACCAGGCCAGGGACTGACCATGGAACAGATCATCAATTGCTCATATATAAGTTTGGGATAAAGCTGAAGAAAATCAAAACAAGTCCCTAAGAGCCAGCCTATCTCACCTGAATTTCCAGAACATATTTGCTGCTTTGAACACTAATGACAAAAGTCCTGAGGACATCAAGAACATCATTCATGAAGAAAGTAAAAGGTCAGTAGAAAGACAGAAAAGGTCAAAATGGATATGAAAAGAAAGTCTCACACCTAAATGGAATAAATGATGAAGTCAAAGAGTTGAATATAAAGTTGCAAAGGGCAGCTCCAGAAGACAAAGTAAAAAATATGTGCAAAAACCTGGAATTAGAAAACCAAAAGGGAAACACGTTCACATACTGGAAACTAAAAGACCTCTAGAAAAAATTCAAGCCTAGAGCTGCAATAATGAAAGGTTCTATGGGCAAAATATTGAATGATGCAGACAGCATCAAAAGAAGATGGAAAGAATACAGTCACTGTACCAAAAAGAACTAGTCGGCATTCCTCCGTTGTAAGAGGCAGCATGTGAGCAAGAATCAGTGGTGCTGAAGGAAGACTTTCAAGCTGCACTAAAAGCATTAGTCAAAAACAAGGCTCCAGGAATTGATGGAGTACCAACTGAAATGTTTCAACAAGCTGCTGAAGCACTGGAAGCACTTATTTGTCTATACCAGGAAATTTTGAAAGCATCTACTTGGCCAACTGATTGGAAGAGAGCCATATGTATATGTATTCCATAGATAAGCGACCCAACAGTATGCTCAAATTATTTAAAAAAATGTTGCTGTCACATGCTAGTAACATTTTTCTCAAAGTTATCCAACAACAGCAGTATGTTGACAAAGACTACCAGAGGTTCAGCCAGGATTTAGAAAAGGACATGGAACAATAGATATTATTGCTGATGACAAATGGATCTAGGTTGAAAGCAGAGAATACCAAAAGATATTTTTTGTATGTTATTGAATATTCCAAGGCATTCGTCTGTGTGGACCATAATAAATTGTGGATAAATTTGAAAAGAATTGGAATTTCAGAACACTTCTTTGTAATTATCCAGAAGTAGAACATAGATCAAGAGGCAATTTGTGAGAACAAAAGGGAATACTGCATGGTTTAAATCAGGAGAGGTGTGTGTCAGGGTTGTATCCTCTCACTATACTAATTCAATCTATATCTGGAGCAAATAATCAGAGAGGAGGACTTATATGAAGAAGAATGTGGCATCAAGATTGGAGCAAGACTTGTTAAGCTGAGGTCTTCAGGTGACACAACCTTGAATGTTGGAAAGTGAAGAGAACTTGAGTCACTTGCTGAAGAAGATCAAGGTCTGCTGCACAAGGCTTCTTTACGGGACGGAGAGGGGGTAGGGTCAAGAATATTAGATGCACTTGACTGAAGCCATGATATTTTTCATTGCCTCATATGTATATGAAAGTTGGATATATTGAGTAAGGAAGACTGACGAAAAATCTGTGTATTTCAATTTTGGTGCTGGAGAAGAACATTGAAAGTATCATGAACTGCTAAAATGACAAACCAATCTGTGTAGAGGCAAGAATTTGCCTTACATACTATGGACATAGTGTCGGTAGAGACCAGACCCTGGAGAAAGACATCATGCTTGGTAAAGTGGAGGAAAACAAGAAGAAGGCCCTCAAGAAGAAAAATCGACATTGTGGCTGCAAAACAATGGGCTTGGGACAGGGAATAATTATAAGTATGACACAGAACTGTGAGGTGTTTTGTTCTTTTGTGCACAGGATCTTTATGGGCTGTAGCTGACTTAAAGGTACCTCTCACAGTAGTCTTCTTGCTTTTCCTCAAATGAGGGCAAGCATGCATATAAAAATTCCTAAAATACACTCTTCTTAAAACAAGAGAAATAAATGAGAACAAGATAATTCTTGTTATTGTACTGATTATTTTAAGACATATATATATACAGCATTAAAAAATGGTCATTTTTGAAATATACATGTTGATTTAAATGAATTCTGTGATTTTCATTGTTATATATGCAACAATCTAAACTTTGTTGTTGTTTCATAAAACCCAGTTATATAGGGTGGCACCTTCTTGCTTCTGTTACAACCTGCAGTGCCATATTTTTAAAACTGCAGTATTCATTTCCCACCATGTTCATGTTGACAGAGCTAAATATATTTATTGTGGCTATGAAAATATGTTGCTTTTTACTAAAGATTTCATGAGTATTAATTTTAAAGTAAAAATATGAGAAAAAGTCGAACAATTGAAACAGTTGGCAGGGTGTGTGGTGAGCATTAAGTTTTCTCTTGCCTTTGAGCATTTAACGTCACCAACTCATGTCATATGACAGCTCTGAAACACTGATTTTTGTAATTAAAAAGAAAAGGACTTGCCTATTTGATTTTAAGAAGTGTTGACATGAAATGCATGCTAATTTTTAAAAATAACTATTGGGAGCGCTTACAGTTATAATATTACATAATTCAATCATATCAAGCACTGCTGTACAATTGCTAACACCATCCGTTTCAAAACATTTTCTTCTTAAACTCTTTGATAACTTAATATCTGCTCCCCTTTATCTCCTCCCTCCCCTACCATACCACCCAAAGAACCCTTACTTATTTATTTAGATATTTATTTATTCATTTATTCAACCATATCTTACATGTCCAATATATCCCATTGAGTAGGGTTATATAATCATTGTTATCAGCTCCCTATTCCCCCCTTCCCAACACTCTATTCCTCAGGGAACCGTTACTCCTGTTACTGTTTCTGCAGGGTTATTTACCTCGGCTTTCATGTATCAAATGATCTTAAATATGCAAATTAACCTGCACAAATCTGACATGATTAATAAAGTAAAACAAATGAAAACCATAATCGTAAGGGAAGGAAATATTAAAAAATTATAAGATAGTTATTTGGTCCATCTGTGCTATACCACACCCTGGATTTGTCATTCTTTCCTTGTGACCCTTCTAAGAGGGACTGTTCAATTATCTTGCAGGGGAGTTTTGGGTCTCTCCTCCATCTTTGCCCCTGTACACCGATTTGGTTGCTTGTTTTTGAACTTCTGATACCTTTTCCTGTGAACACTTCATGATCACATGGGCTTGTGTGCTTCTTCCATGTGGGCTTTCTTGCTTCCCTGCTAGATGGCCTCTTGTTTAACTACAAGCCTTTAAGATCCCAGATGCTATATCTGGCACCATCCGCTTTCTTCACCACATTGCTTGTGCACCCATTTTGTCTTCAGTGATAGTGTCAGCAAGGTGAGTATCATGCAATGCCTCGGTACAAACTGCTTTTGTACTGAGAGAAGATTTACGTAGAGGTCCAAAGTCCATCTGCTTCCACGTTGCATTTGCATGTATATACATATATAAGCAAATACATATATTTTTTAATTAAAATATTTTATTGGGGGCTCTTAGAGCTCTTATAAGGATCATACAGCAATTATATCAAGCATATTTGTATATATGTTACCATCATTCTTTTCTAGACATTTACTTTCTTTTGAGCTCTTGGTGTCAGCACTTCTTCCCCCCCACCCCCCTAGCCTATGACCCCTTGATAAATTATAAATTATTATTTTCATATCCACTGACCACTGTGTCCCTTCTCCCATGGTTCTGTTGTTCATCCCTGGGTAGGAGGGAGGGTGGAGTAATGTGTTGATCATTGCTATTGGTTCCTCCTTCCTCCCTCTCCCCACCTTCCCCCTACTCTTCAGGTATCACTATTCCCATTCCTGTTCCTCCTTTCTTTTTTTTTCTTCCCACTGTCATACTTAACCATCATTCACCTCTCAGTAATACTTCTCAGATTCAATTTAATTGATCAAACATGACCAGAAAAGCTACACCCTCCTTAGAACCCTTTAGCCATCATTATTGGCTCACTGCTCACCTCCCCCTCCCTCCTCCCCGCCCATGCCCCTCAGGAACTGTCAGTCCAGTGACTCTCCATAAAATTGCTTATTCTGACTATCTTGTATAGATAGGCACCAAAAAAAAAACCCCAAAAAAACACCATACAAATAGTCACAAGTCTAACCAGGTTTCTGACATAGAGGAGATGAATGTTTCTCTGTTAAATAGAGAGCAGGACATGTCATAAACCATCAGTCCAGTCCTTATTTCTTTCAGGGTTACATATCCTGGGTTCCGCTTACCGAACAATACATACACCCTTTTAGTCTTCAACATTCATATCTGAAAGGCAAGCATTCTGAAATTCCTCATTGCTATTCCTGCAGTCAAGGATGAAGTGGTCTAGTGCCCCTCTCCCCACCCCCCACCCCAGTTACCCCTTTGGCCTTTCAGTGTGGTCCCCTGTGAGTGATCCCTAACCAGTTCAGATGAGATGCCAAGTGCTGCCCCCTGAGTCAGAAGTCTAAGATTGGGATTCTTCGGGGACTTTGTGACTTTGCTTCCATCACTAGTCTGTTGACCTCCCCTCTTGATTTGCCTCCTTGTGGGCACTGTATCTTCAGAGCTGTCCTCTGCAGTGCTGTCATCTAGGGAAAGGACATCACGTCCTGGACTGAGGCCGGCTCTGCTGTCATCTCTGAAAACATGCTGCTCCGAGTAGGAATATCGCCCTCAAGGATTGGCACAGTGGAATGAGGCCTACTCTTGCTCTCCATTTCCTATGGCAATGTAAATAATACCCGCCTCATGGGTTGGTTAGTGCCCTGACCCCTCATTGCCATCATTTTTCTTACCCCACCCCTCTGTAGGCCTTAATGGCATATGAGAGGAGTGGCAAAAGATGCCTTTCAACACAGGTGCTAATCTTCATCTGTTTTTGATGACATGATTCATTGGGTTTGGTATGGCTCATGCCAGAATATTTAGTTCTCAGCCCAGGAATTTTGAGTTGTATGCTTTTTCCCTATTCCCATTTTGCTGTTTGAACTTACCTCAGTGGACTTACATTGTACTTGACCTTTTGTGCATGATATCCTCCTTCAAGTCTTTACACAAAATGAGGTTTTTCATCATTTCAGTTCCATCACTATTTTTTAGGGATGTGTAGTATTCCATTGGGTGTACACCTCAGAGTTTTTTCATCCATTCATCTATTGATGGAAATTTAGACTGTTTCCAATTTTTTTGCAATTGTAAACTGTGCAGCTATGAACATTGGAGAACAGATGTAGAATCATGCATGGTCTATTTCTTACTTTGGGGGGGTATATGTCCAGTAGTGGAATTGCTGGATTATATGGTAGCTCGATTTCCATCTGTATTATCAGATTGCTTTCCACAGTATACATATCTACAAGATCACCAGCAGTGAATGAGAGTTCCTATCTCACCACACCCCTTCCAACATTTGTTGCTTTCTGTTTTTTTGAATTGGGCTATCTTTGTGGGTGTTAGGTGGTATCTCATAAATACTTTGATTTGCATTTCCCGAATGACTAATATCAGGAACATTTTCTCATATGTTATTGGCCATTTGGATGTACTCCTTTGGAAATCTGTGCAAGTCTTTTGCCCACCCTGTCAGTGAGATATTCGTCTCTAAGACACTATATAAGTTCAATGCAACTCACATACAAATTCCAGCATTATTTTTCAAAGAAATGGGAAAATCTGACTACCAACTTCATGTATAAAGTGAAGAAGCCCAGAATTAACAAGGAACTTCTCAAGAGGAAAAACAAAATGAGTGGCCTTGCACTGCTTGACTTTAAAACTTATTATATAGTCATAGTTATCAAAACAGCATGGTATTGGCATAATGATAAGATACTTGGATTAATGGATAAGGACAGAATATCCAGAAATTAAAACAGCATCATACAACTGATCTTTGACAAAGGCCCCCAAAAATATCAAATGGGAATCAGATGCCCTATTTAACAAACGGTGCTGTAAAACTGGATATCAGCCTATAGAAGAATGAAATACAATCATTCAATACCTCACTCCATATACAAGAACAAATTCAAAGTGGATCACTGACCTTGAGGTAAAACCCAAAACTATCAGGATCGTCAATGAGAAAATTTGGACAAAGTTAAGAACCTTAGCACAGGGCGGACGTGGGCTATCAGAAATAAGGAAGGCTAAACACTCATAGGAAGGTAAAATAGACAAGTGGGGCTTACTAAAGATAAAATGGAAAGACTTCGTCAAAAGAGTAATAAGAGAGCCCAGAGACTGGGAAAAGATAGTAACGACATGTCAAACAAAGGGCTTTTTACTAAAATCTACAGAATCTTGGGAGCATGCTAATTGTTTTGACATTCTCATGATAAAACTAAATTATAAAAATAACTTGAACATTAAGACAACCCATTGGTATCTGGTCAATTTTAACTCACAAAGACTCTGTACGGCAGAGAAGTACTGCCCTGTAAGGTTCCAAAACCAACTGCCATGTCTATCTCCAGTGGAGAGGTCGGATACTTTCCAACCTCTGCTTTTTTAGTTAGCAAGCTCTTTAACCATAACACCACCCAGGGTCTTTAAACATTGAGCAGAAGTTCCAGAAACTCCATGAATTGAGATTCTTCTAATGATAGTTTGTTTGTTTGTTTGTTTATTGCAGAGCATGTTCCAGGCTTTCTTTGCCTTAAATGTTCCACTCCTATTTTTGTGTATCTGTCCACAATCAGCTTTTCTTTTGAATATCTTTTCAGATCTTTTAGTGAACTTGCCTCTGATTCATTTTTCCTTCCTTGCCTTGATGGCCATTATCAGCTTTTTTGTGCAAGAACTGACCTTTTCAATATCCTTCTCAGTATCTTCCATATAGTATATTTCATAATATATATTTATTCAGTAAATTTCCCCAGCATTTTTGTTGACCTAACGGCTAAGAAAATGGGCGTTTATGGTAGGTCCTGGCCCAAATTTCAACTGCCCTTAACTAGCTATGTCACTGGGCATGTTGCTTAGCTTCTTTGGCCTGTACCCAGGCTTCAAAATTAAAATGTGACTAATGCAGCACTTTAACTATAGCGTTGCATTGAAGGTTAAAGGAGATTGCTTATGCAAATACCTTGCATGGTTCTTGGCATGTGGTAAGTATCTAGTTAATGGTCGTTGTAGTTGTATTGGTGGTTGGTATTTAGTGAGTATTTCAATGTCATTTCCGTTTACTTTAGAGCAGAATTTGATGGCTGCATTAAAATCATTTCATCTTTGTTGCTAATGGATCCTCATTAATTTTCTTCTCATTTCTGTGCTTCAGGGTTATTGATTTAGGTGTTATGACTCCCTGTGATAAGATACTAAAAGCTGCTCTTGACCACAAAGCAGGTACTATGCAACTATACTTAATGGGCATTTCATGGAATGTTGCTTCTTCCAAGTATTGGTCAGTGAATAGTAATGCCTCAGCTCATGTGGGACCAGTGGGACATTAGGACACCAGGTGTCAGATCCGACATGGGAATTGTTCTGATTACCATTTATAATGCTTGTTGGGTATGCTGATTATGTTTCAGTGAAACTCCTTTATAGCTCTGGAGATGGGGAATGAGGATACGTTATTACAAGGAAAGTGTATGAGATAGTCTGTGTCTCATTTTTTTTTGTTTGTTTCCTTGGAAATGGTAATGTTAGTTTGTAAGATATATTCTACTGAGTAATATTCAAAACTCTTAGTAAGTATATTATTGCAGCTTAAAGTTACACATAATATTAACCAATGCAAAAAAGCAAGTAAAAAGCCCCTAGTTAGAAATAAAGTCATAAAAGTAGAAATTAGAACTCCATGTTAGGTCTTGTGGTCTTAATGACAATTTTTGACCTATATTTCTTCACATATTTTCTCATATTCCTTCTTCTTTTAAAATAATAGATATAATTGGTCTGTCAGGACTTATCACTCCTTCCCTTGATGAAATGATTTTTGTTGCCAAGGAAATGGAGAGATTAGCTATAAGGATTCCATTACTGATTGGAGGAGCAACCACTTCCAGGTACGTCTTACTAATGAAATTTTTATGTGAGTGTAAATTCTCTTTAGTTGTCAGTGTTTGAAAACACCGATAAAAGCTGTATTGTTTTGTTTTATCTTATGATCTTGACTAGTTAGTACATGTACTAGTACATAAAAACATAAGCATTCTAGTCTTCAGTTAAATAAGAATCAGAACATGTTTGGAAACTCCTTTGTGATTCCAAGACTCCTTGTCTCCTTTTACTTGTAGTCTTTTGATTTTTTTTTAATTCTCTCACCTCCCACTTAGTTTCTGATATTCCAGTAAATGCTAGTTTCTCTTGAAGTCAAGCTGGGTAGAAAAGTCCATCTTTTTCCACAGAGACTTTGCTTAAACTTATGCCTGCCCTGGTCTTGAAGCCAGGTGTCTGTAACAAAACTCAGACCCTCTAATTGTTTAGAAAGGTAAGTTCACTGCCATTGAATCAATTACTCATAATGACACTACAGGGCAGATTAGAACTGCCCCATTTGGGTGTCCACAAGATGTCAGATCTCTACAAGAATAGATAGCCTCATCTTTCTCAATTGGCGCATTTGGTGAGCTTGAGCCACTGTACTTGTGGTTTGCAGCTCAGTTTGTAACCCACTGTACCACCAAAGTTCCTTGAAAGCTAAGTGAACTAAAGGTTCTGTTTAGGAAATCATTATGAAAAGGGAAATCTTAAAAAAAAAAAAAGAAAGAAAAGGGAAATCTTCTGGGGACCTTTTAGTATAAGTAATGAAAGGGGATATTTTCAACATCTATTTCAGGATCATTACTCAATTTGATATTCTTGGTCATAGTGGTATTTGATGGGAGATATGTTAATTATGTATACTAGACTTTTTAATGACAGTTCACTTTGGCAAAGAACACCAAGCTGTAGCATTGGTCTTGAAGGTGCCACATACATTGTGATCGTTACGCTTTTTGGTCAAGTTGGATAGGCCAGGATGCTCAGTGCTTTAGCCAGTTAGATAGAGTAACACTACCCATCCCCCACCCAACAGCGAGATCTTGAGAGTGTGTCTTTTTCCAATGTGCTGTGGAAAAACTTGCTTGATTTTTGCTGGATGTGGGTACTGCAGTTGGCTTGTCAACTGATTGTCAGTTTGTTGAACTTGACCCAGCAACCTGCTGTATTACCTACTGATCCTGGAAATCATCAACCTGCTACCTTTTAGCTGCCAACCTCAGATTTATTCGTCTCTGGAGTCTGCCATCTGATCTGCTGATCTTGGGTTAATCTTCCCCTGTTTCTACTCAAGTCAAGAGTAACCTCCACTGACCCCAGACTTAGAATTTGTTATGTGTCCTTTATCCATTAACTGCTATTCTTACTAAAAAGTAGTGTGGTTATTGTTGTTCATGACAGAAGAGTGCTGCTTTTTTCTGAGGAAAGTGTCATCCACTAAGAAATGTGACAAGATTGTTCTCAAGAGCTAGGGCTTATAGGGAGGGGCGCGAGGAATGAGGAGCTAATGCAGGGGCTCAAGTGGAAAGTAGATGTTTTAAGAATGATGATGGCAACAAATGTGCTTGGCACAATCGATGTATGTATGGATTGTGATAAGCATTGTACGAGCCCCCAATAAAATGATTGGGGGGAAAAAAGAGATAGGGTCTACTATTGATCACTGGGGGTTTGATAAATAGTCTTGGGTTATCATTGCTGATGTCAGATGGATCTTGTCTCAAAGTAGAGAATACTGGGAATATGTTTATTTGTGTTTTATTGACTTTTAAAGACATTCGACTTTGTCAACCACAATAAACTATGGATAATCTTGAGAAAAATGGGAATTTCAGAACACTTCACTGTGCTCATGAGGAACTTTTCCATGGATCAAATGGCAGTTGTGTGAACAGAACAAGGGAATTATATGAAATCAAGAAAGGTGTGCAAAGGTTGTATCCTTAGAAAATACTTGTTCAGTGTGTATGCTGAGCAAATAATCAGAGAATCTTACTTATATGAAGAATGTGGCATCAAAATTGGAGGAATACAGTCTGTGATATGCAAATGACATAACCTTGCTTGCTGAAAGTGAGGACTTGAAGCACTTACTAATGAAGAGCAAGGATTGCAGCCTTTAGTATGAATTAAAACTCATGTAAAGAAAAGCAAAATCCTCACACTGGATATCATATTTAGTAAAGTAGATATCCAGCAAAGAAAATAAAGGCCCCTCAATGAGATGGGTTGACACCATGGCAGCAACAATGTGCTCAGTCATAGGAACAATTGCAAGGGTGGCCCAGGACTAAGAATTATTTCCTTCTATGTTGCATAGGGTCACTATGGGTTGGAACTGACTCTATAGCACCAAACAACAACAGTCTTGGGTATTTGTGGTTATAGTGTGAATGTTAATGAACTTAGGAAAGAGTGCTTAAAATCACTTTTAGTTATTACAGTATGAAAAAGCTTTCAAGACGTGGGTTTAAATAGTATACAAGGGTACTCTCACTCCCCGCCCCCCAAGAGTAGTTAACTCTTAGGTGGTGCTCTAGAATGGTGGTTTATATTAAGCATCTTGATGTATTAGAATAAGTGTAAGGGGAGGAATCAAAAAAGTGTAAGAGGAAAATTGTTTGAGGAGGATGAAAGGAAGCAGAAAGAGGAGGGATCAAGAGGTGTTAATTAGTAGGTTAAAAATAAGGAAATTACAACCAAAAAACATGGCTTATTTTGCTATGATGGGGTAATGGATAATAATATTTGAGAGAAACTAAGGAAGAAATTGCAAAAGTTATGTCAGCTTTTGATTTTATGAGGATGAGAATGAAACAACGATAATGAGAAGAAAGACAAAAAATAGGTAAATCGCTGTGAAATAAAAGTTTAAATACTAAAATTAAAGAAGGAAAGGACAATAGACCAAAGTATTAAAAATAAAAATAGATAAACAGTAATAGAATAAGAAACAGAAGAGCTGTTGATATATGTGTTTTTAGGTTCTAAACTTTGTCCAGGAGCTTTGTCTCTGATGTGGGTGTTCACTTGTGGACTGAAGGTGTGTTGAGGGACTAGAACACTAACTAAACTGAAAGCAAAAAAATAAAGTAATAATAATTTTTCCCTGCTCTTATATGTGGCACCAGTTGGAGAAGTCCTGATTGTGGATGAATTATAATAGTGCAACACTTTGTTTTAAAGGGGGTATAGGAATGATCAATACAGAGGAACAGCAATACTAACAAAAGAACATTTATGGTCTAGACCTTATCCTGAAGGGAAATAGAACTGTATGGATCAGAGGTCTTTTGAGCAGTTGGGGACAGTGTCTGGTAATATGTTCTTTTACTAACTTATAGTCTTTTAGGATGTCAGGGCAGGCTTGATATTGAAGCTACGGGAATGATGGTGGTGTCTGGTATGGCTGAAAGTGTTGTGTTTTTATGACTTATGTTAATTATATTAAGGATCGAGTCTGAGGGGATGGAGTTTGCTCTTTTTGAATGAAGGAAGTGATCAAGTGGGGGTGTAGGATTGGAGTTTCTACCTAGGCTCTATGCTCCTTTTTGGTCAGACCTGTGTGCTGTCTGATCCAGCTGCCTTGCCTCACCACACGTGCCATGCCATGCCTGTGGACCATTTTACTGTGCCATGCCTTTCCATTCAGTGCCATGCTGTACTGCCTCATTGTGCTGCAGTTTGGGGTGTTTTCATGCTATGCTGCCTGTGGGCTGACTAGTCTCCCCTCCACATGCAGTCACACCACCAGTCAGCCACCTTTCATTGCCACACCTTGAGGTTCCCTGTGACTTCCATTGTGTTTTGCCACACTATGCAACTTCCCTCTGCTACTCTTCACCACACCTTGCCTTTCTACATTCTGTTTTATTGGCCTTAGGGGCTTAGTGGCTATGTGGGTTGGAAAGACTCTTAGTATATTAACTGACCCACAGAAGTGAGTCTGATTGAACGGTATTGTTGTGTGGGCTGCTTTGCTGTTCAAATTCCTTCTTGTTATATAAACTTACCAATCATATTTTTTTAGGCCAGGTTAACTGCAGAAACAGATCTAGTGACTCTCATATATGTGTAAGAAAGAACTTTATATCAAGAAGTAATTGTCTATCAGGAGGAAAACATCCCAGACCAGTCCAACTCAAGTCCTTAAGTTGGATATTAGTCTATGAATCCCTCTTCAGAATCGTGCAGCTACATGCAATGATGCAGAATGCAAGAATATCACCAGCTGGTGGGTGCAAAGTCATGTGGATCCAGTGGTGGTGGACGCATCTCCAGGGCTCTGGCAGTAATCAGGGTCCACCAGCAGGAAGGTGAAAGCAGAGAGGAGGCGGGGTGGGGAATTCCCAGGGCCCTGCTTATAAGAAGGCCACACACACAAGGAGTCACCATCAGGCTGTGACACAATTGACAGGCTAAATTCCACCCCTACACTTTTCTATATCTTCAAGTTAACATGAAATTATGTTAACTGCCACCAATATATTCTTAGAAGAATCCTGATTTTGTTTCTCTAGAGAACACTCTATAATACAATTGGTAGTAAAGAGTGGTTCTGGAGAAATAAAATCATAACTATGAGCTTCCTGTATTGATTATCCTGTCTGATTAGCCCCAAAGGTACTGAGCATGCCACACCTGCCCCTGAAAGCATACATAAGGCTTCCACTATTACTAAAGAGGGTGTCAAGTGGCAAAGTTAATATCCACAATATCACCAATATATATGAAGTGCTGGCAATAGGTGAGACTCTGGGTGATCCTGAGTTTTATATTTTTCAGCAGTTTTGTCAGAATGAGAAGTGTAGGGAAGCTGGTTGGTTAGTATTCTTTACAATAGAAAACGTGATCAAAGAAAGGGATGATCTCAGAACCTCAGAAGCACATTTTAAATGAAGAATAAAAAATATGAAAGCTTTTGCATGTGCTGCAAAGGAATGCCTTCTCTCCTGTAGTAAAAGAGCTGTTAATAGTGAAACCCAAATTCAGTCTTATCATACAAGTATCTGAATTACAGTGCCAGAGGACGCTGGGAAGATGGTGCTGAGATAGAGTCCCCTGTCTAGAACTCCACTTGCCCAGAAATCAACTACAAGTTTTTCTATGATTAATACCATCAGTTAAGACCTACTCTAGAACACCTATCTCCTATTCATCCTACCCACTCAACTATCACTGTCTCCTAATCTCCACACAAGATGATTTCCAGCTTCTATCTGATTCTCCTCCTCTAACTTAAAAAAGCCACCCCTGCCCTTACAGAACCCAAAATCTTAAGCATCATCTACAGCTGGACCACCGTGTCTCACAAACAACAGCCATCAGCAGCGATCACAAAAGATCAAGAGCAACAGAAGCCAGCACCTGATTTACCCAAACCCAATGGAATACACAGAAAAGAAGCCTTTGATCTGCCAGAATATAATACAGAAAAAATGATATTTTGGGCCATACGAGAAATCAGGGAACAATCCTGAAAACAGAATAATAAATTGAGATACTAAAGACATGGAAACACAAATTAGCAATGAGTTAGCAGCCATGAATTACAGTGCCAGCTAAATTATAAACCTAGAATGGTGTCTGTCTGTATTAGTCCTGGTTGGCTAGAGAGACAAATTCATGGACACCTATGTGTGTAATAGAGAACTTTATGTCAAAGAGTAACTGTATACTAGGAAAACATCTCAACCCAGTCCAGATCAAGCCCATAAGTTTGATATTAGCCCATATGTTTGGTACCAATCTATAAATTCCTCTTCAGACTCACAGGACACATGCAATGATGCCAAATGCAGGAACATTACAGGCCAGTGGGTGGAAATTCTGGTGGATCCTAGTAGCAGTGGAAGCATCTCAATGCTGGCAGGGGTCTCCACGTGGCTCCTCCAACTCCAGGGCTCTAGTGTAGCTTCATGTTAACTTTAGTTAATGAAGTAATTTTAAGGATTAAAGGGTCTTTGTTTTGAAGTACTATCAGTTTCAAGTTATGGTAATAGGGATTTGGGGGCTGAACCAGCTTTAGAATAAAATATATTACAAACAGTAATGGGAGTAATGATTCCAAGAGAGTAGGTGAAGGAGGCGAAAGGGGGGAAGGGAGAATGGATAGCAATGATAGTGGAATACCACCACCACCCCCCCGAGGGGGGATAAATACCAGAATAGAAGGCAAAGGGATAGTATGAGAAATGTAAGATATGTATAAATAATAAAAACACATAATATATAAATAGTTCATGGGGGTGGTAGTGTGGGAGGGGGGAGGGAATAAAAAGCTGATACTAAAGGGCTCAAGAAGATAATGTTTTAAAATTGTTGGTGCCAATATTTGTACATGTCCAACATATAATGGATTGTTATATGTAAGAGCCCCCAAAGAAATTATTAGGCCCACGGTTCCTGATTAACATTGCAAGGTTCCTGGGGACCAAGGTGTGTTAGTGTCCCCTTTGAATAGGGGAGGAGCAGCTTAAGAGCTTTGGCCTGTGATAGCAGTGCCTCCTCTCCTAGTCCCTGATGCTGCAGGGTCCCTGGCTATTGTATTAATTTAAATGGGGGAGGGGGGAGAGGGCCAGCCCCTACCGCTAGTTGCGGGTTCAATAATGCACAATTGTATGGTTGAGATATATAAGCATTATATTAAAGTCATTGAGAGCATGAGAGATATTACAATAATGCAGTCAAAGACATTACATGGTAGTATTGCTCACCTCAGCCCAGCTTGGTGGTCCACGTGGATAGAGGGGTGTTAGGGACCACACAAGGCTGCAATAACAGAAGAGGTTTTATTATGCTAGCTTAAGCCAGGGCTCGAGTCCTCAGGTGCTTATCTG
>NW_022107407.1:245743-249617 GCF_000313985.2 Echinops telfairi
GCGCTGGCCATGTTGTCCTCCCCTTGGAGGTTGTGCTCCCTGTGCCACTCCTGGGTTGGCTTGTTAGGGACCTGGAGCTATTCCCCTTTCAATGGAATGAGATCAAACACAAGGCTGCTATACAGAGAGGCCCCTTTTATTATGCAGGCTTAAGCCAGGGCTCCAGCCCTCAGGTGCTTAACCAGCACCATCTTGGGCTAGAGCCTCGAACAAAAGAAATTCTTAAGTATATATCTGCAAGGTACATAATGGAGTGTCCCCACCCCTGTTAGTCCACCGATTGACTCGTTGAGGTAGGTTGGCTGTCTGGTCCTTTGTGTGTAGTTCCCGCACTGGCCAGTTAGTCCTCCCCTCGGCGTCTGGGCTTTTCTTGCTGTTCCCGGATTGGCTAGCCTCAGTCTCTGGGTACGTCCTGCTTTGCACTGCTAGGAAACATGAAAACACAGCCTGCCCGAGATGGCAGAGCCAGTTACGGGGGCAATTTGGCTTTACAGGGGGAAGGGAAGGAGGACTGGAAAAGGGAACAAGGGAGAGAGGACAGGAGAGGAGAGAGGGAAGAGGCAAGAGGGGGCGGGAGGAGGAGAGAGATCTCTACTACTGACCCAGGCCTATATATCTTTGGGGGATGCAAGCCCACTAATTACAGGTAAAGACATACGTCACAAGAAGGGGTTGCACTGTAGGTTATACAGTAATGAGAAGGGGTGGTCTAGATACTTAACACGAAATAGGAAGAGGAGGGATTGGGGTATACATGTGACAAGATTGGGGATCCTAGATTTAGGATGGCAGCTTAACTTTGACCTGTTCTCTGGGTCTCCATAGGAACCATTATCAGTAGGGTATAAACTCCGCCTACAGGAGCCTGTCCATTGTCCCCAGCAGCAGGATGTGGGGCCCTCTGCAGTTTGGCAACTGATCTCCCTCAGGAGAGATGCCTGTTAGCATCTACCTCCCCGCATATCTGGCTGTCTTCCCAGTTCTTTAGAAGGAGAAGCCAGCTCAGTTTGACCTTTATGACACTAATGTGCCCCTGCCTTAGACAGGTTACTTCCCTATTAATAATGACCACAAGGTCACAGGTGTCATAAAGGTGTGGAAAAGGTATTTTTCATTTGCCCCAGAATCTTTGGTAACCAGAGCCAGTGGGTGTCTACTTTTCCCCTTTAACTCTGAATTTTTAAAAAGGAGAGGAGAAAGTTACTCTTGTTTTACAGGGAGAATTTGAAGTTCAATATTTGTAAGTAACATGGACTCTTTCTCTAGAAAGCACCGTAGAAACATAATATCACTAATAGTTCTGAACAATCCCTAATAGTTCTGAACAAGGGTTGTGTGGAAACTATCATTACTGATAGATATGTTTTTCTTCCCCTCTTTCCAGAACCCACACAGCAGTTAAAATAGCTCCAAGATACAGTGCTCCTGTAATCCATGTCCTGGATGCATCCAAGAGTGTGGTAGTGGTGAGTATAGGGTTGGTTCTGGTACATTATAAAGAAAGAGCAAGAAGAGCTTTAAGAATTAAGATTGTTGCTGAATATTTTATGTTTATTTCTATCCAATTGTATTTTTAATGTGCAAAATAGAAATAAGAGAAAGAAACACTGCCTGTGTTGCACCATCATCACAACTGTTCCAATGCTGGAGCCCACTCTTAAAGCCACCCTGTCAATCCTCATCTCCTTGAGAGCCTTCTTTTTCATTGCCCCTCACTTTACCAAGTGTGCTGTCCTTCTCCAGGGACTGGTCTCTTTTGACAACATGTCCAAAGTATCTGAGATGAAGACTCACTAACCATCCTTGCTTCCAGGGAGCACTTCTGGCCATACTTAGTAAGACAGATCGATTTGCAGTCCATGGCATTTTTAATATTGTTCTCCAGCACTGCAATTCAAATTATTCGATGTGCAACATACACATGCATATGAGGCAATTGAGAATACTATGTCTTGGATCAGACGCACTTCAGTCCTAAAAGCAACAACCTTGCTTTTCAATACTCTAAAGCAGTGGTTCTCAACCTGTAACAGTAGCAGTAACAAAATTACAGTAATGAAGTAGCAACAAAAATAATTATGTAGTGGGGCATCACCACAACATGAGGAACTATATTAAAGGGTCGAAGCATTAGGAAGGTTGGAAACCACTGCTCTAAAGAGTCGTATATGTAGCAGATTTACCTAAACAACATACCTTTCTTTTAACTGCTGCTTCCATGAGTATTAACTATTGATTCAAACCAGACATAATCCTTGAAAACTTAAACCTATACTCCATTTATCATGGTCCAGTTTTGAGGATTTTGATCTTCTTTACATTTTTCACATTGAGTTTTAAATCATATTGAGGGCTGAAATCCTTGTCTATCACCAGCAAGTGCTTCAATTCCTCACTTTCACTAAGCAAGATTGTGTCATCTGTAGGTTTCTATTAAGCCTTCCTCCAATTCTGATGCCACAGTTTTCTTCAACTTCTCTGATGATTTGCTTGGTATCCAAATTGAATAAGTGTGTTGAGAGGATACAACACTGTAGAACACTTTCCTGATTAGCAACGGTGTAGTATTTCCTTGTTCTGTCTCATAACCACTTCTTGATCCGTGTACAAGTTCCACATGAACATAAAGAAGTGCTCAGAAATTCCCATTCTTCTCAAGGTTATCCATAGTTTGTATTGATCCACGCAGTTAAATGTTTTTGTATAGTTAATAAAACACAAGTAACCATCTTCCTCGTATTCTCTGCTTTGAGGCACAATCCATCTGATATCAGCAGTGATGTCCTTTGTTTCACGTCCTCTTCTGAATCTGGCCTGAATCATCATCAGCTCCTTATCAATGTACTTTTGCGATGGTTGTTGGATAATCTTAAACAAAATTTTGCTTGCATATGATATTGTTCTATAATTTGAGCATTTTGTTGGGTCACCTTTCTTTGGAATGGGTACAAATATGAACTCTTCCAATCTTTTGGCCAAGTAACTGTCTTCGAAATTTCCTGACATAGTAAGTGCTTCCAGTGCTTCATCAGCTTATTGAAATAGTTCAGTTCAAATATCAATTTCTGAGCCTTGTTTTTGACTAGTGGTTTCAATGCAGCTTAAACTTCTTCCTTCAACACCATTGTTTCTTGCTCATATGTTACTTCCTGAAATGGTGGAATGTCAACTAGTTCTTTTTGGTACACTACTAATTCTGTACTTTCCATCTTCTTAGGATGCTTTCTAGATCGTTCAATATTTTTCCATAGGGTCCTTCAATATTTCAAATAGAAGCTTGTAGTTTTCCTTGTGTTCTTTTAGTTTCTGACAAGCTTAGCACGTGCTTCCCTGTTGATTTTCTAACTCTAGGTCTTTGCACATTTCATTATGGTATTTTATTGTATTTTCTCAAGCTGTCCCATGCAATGTTCTTCTATCCAGCTCTTTGACTTCATTATTTCTTTCATTTGCTTCAACTACTCTACTATGAAGAGTAAGTTTCAGTCTCTTCTAACATCCATTTGATCTTTTCTTTCCTGTTTTTTTAAGGATCTTTTCCTTCATGAATGATGGTCTTGATGTCCTTAGCTCATAGCTCATAGCTCATCAGGTTTTCTGTCATTAGTGTTCAGTGCAGCAAATCCACCCTTGAAGGTCAGGTAGGATAGACTCAAAGTTATATTTTAGCTCTAGTGGACTTGGAACAACATATCAGCTCGTGTGATCACGAGGTGTCGAACTGATCACTGAAGACAAATGGGTGCATAAGCAAATGTGGCGAAGAAAGTTGATGGTGCCTGGCTATCAAAAAGTATAGCATCTGGGGTCTTAAAGGCTTGAAGGTAATCAAGCGGCCATCAAGCTCAGAAGCAACAAAGCCCAAATGGAAGAA
>NW_022107407.1:250945-260016 GCF_000313985.2 Echinops telfairi
CCTTTGCCTCCTAGTTCTTTCCTCTATTTCCTTTTACTTTCCTCTTGTCCCACTATCATGCTCAGTCTTCATTTATGTTTCAGTAATTCCTCTCAGTTACATTGCCCTTGATCAAGCCCTCCCAGGCCTCCTACACCCTTCTGTCCACTGATTTTGTATCGGTTGTTGTGCCCTTGTCCCTGAGTTTGTTAACACCCACGTCCTTCCCTCCCCCTCTTCCATGTCCCCCTGGAACCACCTGTTCCATGGTTTTCTCCTCCAGATCGACCTGCAGAGATAATAATATGCACAAAAACAAGACAGAGCAAAAGAAAACAAAACATCATCAACAACAACAACAACAAAAACAATGACAAAAAAGAATAGCCTATAAGTAGTTCAAGGTCCGTTTGTTGACCTTTAGGCTTGTTAGGTCCAGTCTGATGGGGTGCCATGACCTGGCACCAAAGTCTATTTTTAGGATTTCCTTGGGAGTTCCTTGCTCTGGTCCCCTTGATGTTATGTTGCACATCCTTAGTGTTTTGCCTCAGATCAGGCATTATTCCCACACTGTGTCTCCAGTGTTGTCCCCTGTAGGTCTATAGGTTAGTGAGAGATGTCGTCTCATAGTGGGGCCAGCCATATGATCCTCTCTGTGCATTGACTGCTCTGAGCAGGGATATCGTCCTTAAGGCTTGGTGGGACAGGTTGTGCTCCACTCTCTCTTCCTTCCCCTTCATTTTCTCCTGTGTGCTCTCATCAGACATGGCCCTCTCCCTGAGCTATAGCTTCAGTGCTGTCCTCAGAAGTAAATTCTTCTGGGGGTAGGGGGCAGCTGTCCACGTAGTTGAGATTGGGGCCAGCCCCTGAGACCTCTCTACTGGTTCTCTGCTTCATGCTGGTATGTTGCATTCACAACTTGGAGCACTGGGTTGAAGTCTGGTCCCTCTTTCCCTGTGGAGATTTGAACAATACTCTTCCCTTGGGTGGGTTAGTGCCCTGTTTACCCGCTACCCATTTCTTTTTTTTCCCCCTCCTTTTTAATTGGCTACCATATGTATCCCTGGATTTTGTCTGGCCCTGCCATACTACCTGGAACTCAACCAGGAATATTTGTGTACTATGCCCCTTTTGCATTCTTAAGCTTATCTCAGTAGACTCGTGTTGTGCTTTTCCTTTTGTGCTTGGCTTACTTTGCTTAGCATCATTTCCTCTAGTTCTTCCCTTGCGGCAATGTGCTTCATGTGTTCATTACTGGTTTTTAGCAATGCGTAGTAAGTACTCCATTGTATGTATATATCATAGTTTTTTAATCCATTCATCTGTTGATGGAAATTTGGGTTGTTTCCAACTACTTGCAATTGTGAACTGTGCCACAATGAACATTGGAGCACAGATGTCTGGTCATGGTTTGTTTCTTGCCTCTTCTGGGTGGGTATATGCCCAGTAGGGGGATTGCTGGGTTGGATGGTAGCTCGACTTCCATCTGTTTTAGATATAACCGAATCGATTTCTATAATGGCTGTACATACCTACAGGTCCACCAGCAGTGGAAAAGAGTTCCTTTCTCACCATAGCCCCTCCAACACTTGCTACTTTCTAATTTTTATAATTGGGATCTCTTTGAGGGTGTTAGGTCGTATCTCATAGTTGTTTGAATTTGCATTTCTCTTATGGCTAATAATCGCAAACATTTTCTCATATGTTTATTGGCCATTTGGATTTCTGCCCTTGTGAAACTTCTGTTCAGGTTCTTTTCCCACGTCCTAGTCCGCAATTAGTTTTTTTCTTTTTGAAAGCTAGCAGAGTATTGTAGATTTTAGTAATAAGGCCTTTGTCTGATGTATCATTGCTAAAGATGTTTTCCAGGCCATGAACTCTCTTACTACTCGCTTAGCAAATTCTTTCGATGTACACAGGTGTTTTATCTTCAGAATATCCCACTTGTCAATTTATGACTCATCTCTATTTGTGTCCTTCCTTATTTCTGATAGCCTATGTATTCCCTGTGCCGAAGTTCTCAGGTTTGTCCCAATTCCCTCATCGATGGCCCTAATAGTTTGGGGTTTTACCTCAAGGTCTGTGATCCACCCTGAGTTTATTCTTGTGCGTGGAGTGAGATAGTGTCTTACTTCACTTTTCTGCAGGTAGACATCCATTTTCTCCAGCTTCACTTGAAAAGGGTATCCGCTTCCCATTTGATATTTTGGGGGCCTTTATCAAAATCAGTTGTCGTTATGGTGATGATTTTATTTCTGTGTTTTCAGTTCTTTTTCATTGGTCTGAGTATCTGTCATTATACCAATACCATGTAGTTTTGACAACTGTGGCTGTATAATATGTGCTCAAGTCAGGTAAACTAAGCCCTCCCACTGTGTCCTTCTTGAGTTCTCTGCTAATTCTGGGTTTCTTTTCCCCTCCATATGAAGTTGGTAATCAGTTTTTTCCATTTCTTTGAAGAAAGATGAGGGATTGCATTGAATTTATATAGTGCCTTGGGCAGAGCTGAAATCTTTATTACATTGAGTCTTCCAGTCCTCGCACACTGGATATTCTTCCATTTGTTGAGGTTACTCTTGGCTTCTTATAATAGTGTTTGTAGTTTTCTTCATATAAATCTTTTTTTCTTTTAGCCTAGTATATCCCTAGATATTTCAATTTGGGCTTGGCTATTGTGAAGGATATTTTTGATCTCCTCTTCTGTGGTCTTATCCAATGTGTATAGCAGTCCGATAGACTTCTGTTAGTTGATCTTGTATGCTGCCACTCTGCCAAACTTCTGTATTGCTTCCAGTACTCCCCTTGTGGAGCTTGGGATTTTCCATATTTAAAATCATATCATCTGCAAATAACAATAGTTTCACCTCTTCCTTCCCCAGACGATTACCTTTGATGTCTTTTCTTTGCCTTACACCATTACCTAAAACCTCCAGTACGATCTTAAATAAGATTGGGGACAAGGGCCATCCTTGTCTGGTCCCGTTTTTCCATGGAATTGGAATCTACTGTAGTTGTCTCTGTAATACTATAAGTCTGAAAACCAGGTTATTCATATCCCTCAAATTATGGTTAGAGGGATATCACTAGAGGCTTATTCGCTTTTGATCCTGCAAATGTATTTTGGGCTTCCATATGTCATCCATAACTCTGAACACCAGAATCTGAAATTTTAAGCTCTAATACAATTCCCTCCATCAGATTTGGATTATACAAGGGGGTACAAAGAAATGAAAATCGCTCCACTTGGACCTTTCGTAGTACGCATTTTTCCCACTAATCATGCATCAAGCAACTTGCTCTGAGTGCACCCAGTGTGGTCACCTGGAAAGGTTCTCCCTGGTCACAGTGATTTTTTTTTTTTATAAAAGCAGTTTAGTACAAACCTCATTTTTCATGATGACCGGTTTAAGAGAGCAGCATGCAGCTGTGAAATTTTGTTTCCTGCTCAGGAAAAATTCCATAGAAATTGTTGTGATGCTGAACACAGCTTACAAGGACAGTGCTGAGGGAAAAACACAAGTGTATGAGTGGTTTTCTTGTTTAAAAAATGTTCACCAATCTTCGATTGATGACAAACCTCATTCAGGTCATCCGTCAACTTCCCAAGAATACGAAAATGTCCACTGGTAGTTTATTTAGAGTTAATTCCACCACGTCAGACTGTTTCTGTTTAGAGTTTCTGAAAAGATTGCATAACGGTGTGCAACAAAAAAGGCTGGATTTGTAGCTGATGGAAAACTGGTTTTGCCACTACGACAATGTACCTGCTCACACAGCCTTTTCAGTGCACCAATTGTTGTCCAAAATCAACGTGCCTCTCTTCCCCCAAGCACCTTACTCACCTGACCTTGCTCTGTGTCACTTCTTTTTGTTTCCACAAATGAAAAGGGACATGAAAGGACTGTGATTTGACCAGGTAGAAGAGGTGACAAAAAAACAAGTGAAATGCAGCCATCCAGACAGATGAGTTTGAAAAATGCTTCCAAGAATAGAATTGTAGATTTGAAAAATGTTATTAAGTGTAATGGATAATACTTTGGGGGTGATTTCTAATTCTTCAATGTGGACTCAGATGACGTCTCACTTACATGACTGCTTTGGAAACAAAGTTTTAAAACCCCAGACTCTATTCAATCTGATAGCTGGATACCATCTAATTTCTTCACCACACTTTGCTGTAGCACTCATATTTTCCTTCAGATGGGCCAGTATCAAGCAGGACCTTGTCATAAGAACTAATTGTTCTTAGATTGGAGCTAGTATTAAGTGCAAGTGCAAAAACCATTCCTGAATCTATTATTTAATCTACTTCTAGTTTGTCTTAGAAATTTCTTTGTTATTTTATGTAGAGAATCTCCTCAGTCGTTTCTCTGAAGCATAAAGTTCTCTTTTAAAAAGAGTTCCATATACATCATCGTAATCAGTTATAGCAATCCCTGCCACCTCTGGATTTCCTTAGTTGCTTCCCAATATCCCTCATTCTCCCCATCCTGTTCCCTATAAACCGTTGCATCAGTTTGTCTCTATGCGTCTACTCCTTCTATGCTTCATAAACTTCATACAAAAAATGTTTTATACTAAAAATGAAATAAAAATAAATAAAAACAAAACACAAATAATAATAATAATATAAAGAGTAAGAAAGAAAAAACCACCAGCATTATTTTTCAAAAGACAGAGAATAAATTTCTGTCACAGAACCATCAAGAAATATATATATTATATATATAAAATTTGTTTAAAAATTTTTTTTATTTAGTTATTTTTAAATCTTTTTATATTATTATTTTAAAACCACTTTATTGGGGGTTTGTACAACTTATTACAATCCATACATCCATCCATTGTGTCAAGCACATTTGTACTTTTGTTGCCATCATCATTTTCAAAACATTTGCTTTCTATTTGAGCCCTTGGTATCATCATCTTATTTTTTCCCTCACTCCCCATCCTCCCTCCCTCATGAACCCTTGATAATTTATAAATTATTATTGTTTCTCATGTCTTACACTGACACATGTTTCCCTTCACCCGCTTTTCTTTTGTCTGCCCCCCTGGGCGGAGTTTATATGTAGATCATTTTGATCAGTTTCCCCTTTCTCCTCCCACCTTCTCCTTACCCTCCTGGTATTACTACTCTTAATATTGGTCCTGAGGGGTTTATCTGTCCTAGATTTCCTGTATTTCCAGCTCTTACCTGTACCCATGTACATGCTCAGGTCTAGCTGATTTGTAAGGTACAATTGGCGTCACGATAGTTTATGGGGAGGAAGCATTAAAGAACTAGAGCAGCAGTTCTCATCCTGTGGGTGGTGATCCATTTGGGGTTCAAACAACATTTACAGAGGGGTCACCTGATTCATGACAGTAGCAAAATTACTGTTATTAGGTAGCATCGAAAATAATGTTATGGTTGGGGGAGGTGGGTCACCACAACATGAGAAACTGTATTAAAGGGTTGCAGCATTAGGAAGGTTGAAAAGCACTGAACTAGAGGAAAGTTGTATGTTTCATTGGTGCTATACTGCATCATAACTGGCTTGTCTCTTGCTTGTGACCCTTCTGTAAAGGGGTGTCTAATTATCCACAGATGGGCTTTGGGTTTGTACTCCGCCTTCCCCCTCATTCACATTTATATGATTTTTTGTTCCAGGTCTTTGATGCCTGATACCAGATCCCATCGACACCTCATGGTCACAGAGGCTGCTGTGCTTCTTCCATGTTGACTTTGTTTTTCCTCCGCTATATGGTTGCTTTTGTCTTCAAGGTTTTAAGAGCCCAGATGCTGTATCTTTTGATAGCCGGCACCATCAGCTTTCTTCACCACATTTCCTACACACCCATTTTGTCTTAAGCAATCATGTCGGGAAGGTGATTGCCAGGTTATTAGACTAAAGTGTTTTTATGTTGGGGGAGTGCTTGAGTTGAAGCCCAATGTCCGTCTGCTACTTTGATACTTAACATATAAATATATATACATAGACCTATTTCCCTATCATTATATATAAATATATTTACATATGTACAATCCTATATTTAGACCTTTAGAAATGCCCTTTGTCTCCTAGTTCTTGCCTGTATTTCCTTTTACTTTCTTCTTGTTCCACTGTCATGTTCAGCCTTCATTTGTGTTTTAGTAATTCCTCTCATTTACATTGCCCTTGATCAAGCCCCACAAGGCATCCAACACCCTCCTCACCATTGATTTTAGATCACTTGTTGTTCCCTTGTCTCTGGGTTTGTTAATACTCACTTCCTTTCTCCACCTCCCCTCTCCCATGTCTCCCAGGACTGTCGGTCCTGTTGCCTTCTCCTCTGGAATTTTATCCCACTTATCCTATCTAGATAGACACACAGGGACAATAATAAGTACAAAAACAAGCAGAGCAAAACAAAACAACTGAAGAAAACCAAAAAAAACAACCAACAACAACCACAAAAAGAAAAGCCTGTAAATAGTTCCAGGTCTTTTTGTTGATGTTTAGGAGTGTTTTATGGTAGAGTCTGATGGGGTGCCACAATCTGGCCCCAATGTCAATTTTTTATATTCCCTGAGGTCTTCATTGCTTTGCTCCCCTTGCTACACTGTTGCACCACACCCTGGTGTGGTGGGGTCAGATCGAACACAATTCCCACAATGTGCCTCCAGTGTTGTCCCTTTAAGCAATGTGGGTCCGAGAGGGACGTATCCATCAAGAAATATTTAAGCCTAGAGTGAATTCAGGTTGGGTCAAGAGGGAAGTCAACTGAAAATATACTATAGTTTGATCTGCCATTATAAAATTTCCAACAATCTGTCTTTTTTTTTTAACATTGATTTCTAATCTATAATGAAGGCTGAAATCCTTGATTTTAACTAGCAAGTGCTTTAAGTCCTTCTCACTTTCAGCAAGTAAAGTTTTGCCATCCACCTATCCAAGGTTTGTAATAAGGCTTCCTCCAATCCTGATGCCACATTCTTCTCCATATAAGTCAGCTGCTCTGATTATTTTCTCCAGATACAGATGTAATAAGTATATTGAAAGAATACAACCCTGACACATACCTTTCCTGGTGTTAAATCTGCAGTCTTCCATAGTTAATTCCCACAACTGCCTCTTCATCCATGTACAGATTCTATAAGAGCACAATCTAAGATTTCCATTCTTTCAATGCTATATATTGCTATGGTCTGCACACTCAAAAGTCTCAGTATAGTCAATAAAAAACAAGCATCTTTCTTCACCACATTTTCGTATTCACCTCCTTTGTCTTTGGCGTTTGTGTCGGAAAGGTGAGCATCAAAAATGTCAATTTAATAGAAGAAAGTATTTTTGTATTGAGGAAGTACTTGAGTGGAAGCCCTATGTCCTTCTGCTACCTTAATACTAAACCTATAAATATAGGCTCATAGATCTATTTCCCCATCCTCATATATAAATATATTTGTATATGTACATGTCTTTATCTAGACCTCTATAAATGCCCTTTGCCTCCCAGCTCTTCCCTCTATTTCCCTTGACCTTCCTTCTGTCCCACTATCAAAGCTAATGGTGACCGGCTATCAAAAGCTATAGCGCCTGGGGTCTTAAAGGCTTGAAGGTAAACAAGCAGCCATCAAGCTTAGAAGCAACAAAGCCCACATGGAAGAAGCACACCAGCCTGTGCGATCACGATGTGTCAAAGGGATCAGGTATAAGGCACCATTAGAACAAAAAAAATCTTACCATAGTGAATGAGGGGGGCGGTGCGGAGTGGAGACCCAAAGCCCATTTGTAGGTCACTGGAGAACCCCTTGCGGAGGGATCTCAGGGAGGAGATGAGCCAGTCAGGGTGCGATAAAGCAATGACGGAAATACAACTTACCTCTAGTTCCTAAATGCTTCTCCCCCCGCTCCTCCACTGTCATGATCCCAATTCTACCTTGCAAGTTTGACTAGACCAGAAGATGTACACTGGTACAGATAAGAACTGGAAACGCAGGGAATCCAGGACAGATGATCCCTTCAGGACCAATGGTGTGAGTGGCGATACCGGGAGCGTAGAGGGAGGGTGGGTTGGAAAGTGGGAACCGATTACAAGGATCTACCTGTGACCTCCTCCCTGGGGGATGGACAACAGAAAAGTGGGTGAAGGGAGACGTCGGACAGGGCAATATATGACAAAATAATAATTTATAAATTATCAAGGGTTCATGGGTGAGGGGAACAGGGAGGGAGAGAAAAAAATGAGGACCTGATGCCAGGGGCTTAAGTGGAGAGCAAATGTTTTGAGAATGATGAGGTCAATGAATGTACAAATGTGTTTTACACAATTGATATATGTATGGATTGTGATGAGTTGTATGAGCCCCTAATAAAACGATTTTTTTAAAAAGGAAAGAAGAAAAAAAAACAAGCATCTTTCTGGTAGTCTCTGCTTTCAGCCAAGATCCGTCTGACACTAGCAGTGATATCCCTTGTGCCGTGTCCTCTTGTGAATCCAGACTGAACTTCTGGAAACGAAGATCAAAGAAGAATGGATGCATTTGAATTATGGTATTGGTGAAGAATGTTGAAAGTACCATGAACTGCCAGATGAACAAACAACAAAACTTCTTTAGACAAAGAAGTGCTAGAATGGTCCTTACAAGCAAGGATGGCACAACTTTGTCTTATGTACTTTGGTCATGTTATTAGGAAACACCAGTCCGTTGGAAAGAACATTGTGCTTGGTAAAGTAGAAACGCCAAAAATAGTCACTGCTATCGAGCTGGTTCTGATTCATCGCAACCATATGGGATTGAGTAACCTGTCCCTGTGAATTTTTGAGACTCTAACTATGGCCGTAGAACTCGTGGTTAGCATGCTAGCTCATAGCCAATATGCAACCACGCTACTTGCTAAAGGAGGAAGTCAGTGAAAAATAGAAGAGACCGTGGGAAGATGCATTGACACAGTGGATGTAGTAATGGGTTCAAACACAGGAACTGTTGAGAGGATGGTGCAGAATGAGTCGCTGTTTTGTTCTGTTCATAATTGCTAAGAGTCAGAACTGACTCAACAGCATCAGCTAATAGACCAGATTTGTGTGTCTCATTAGTAATTCCTCTCATTTACATTGCCCTTGATCAA
>NW_022107407.1:262587-288630 GCF_000313985.2 Echinops telfairi
TATACTTAATCTGAGTTGAGACCAGTGGTTCTCAACCTTCCTAATGCTGCAACCCTTTAATACAGTTCCTCATGTTGTGGTGACCCCAAACCATAAAATTATTTTCATTACTAGTTCTTAACTAATTTTGCTACTGTTATGAATTGCTACTTCTTAACTAATTTTGCTACTGTTATGAAATGAAAAGTATTTTCATTCCTACTTCTTAACTAATTTGCTACTGTTATGAATTTTGCTAGTTATGAATATGTTATGAACCCCTGTAAAAGGGTTGTTCGACCCCCAAAGGGGTCATAACTCACAGATTGAGAACTGCTGCTCTAGATGGATTTGGGGCTCCCATTGTCCTTCATTGCCTTCTACAAATTGGTGTTCACAATTTAAGTTCTTATGTATTTCCTTTCGTCATATTTGGATTTTGTTATCATCATCTTTGGATCACACAGATGTGTGTTCGTCTTCTGTATGGACTCAGTTACATGGCTCCTTATTTAAATACAAGCCTATAAGACCCCAGGCACTATTCCAAATGCTAGCTGGGGTCCATCTGCTTTGTTCACCACACTTGGCTGTAGCACCTGTGTCTTCAGTGATCTCTTCATGGAGGCGTGTATTGAGCAGGGTCATGTTATCAGAACTAACTGGTTTTGGATTGGGACTAGAATGAAGTGGGAGCCCAGAATCTGTCTGATTGTCCCTGACAGCAAAACAACAGCAAACACAAAAGAAAAACCTTTTCAGTCATCACCTGGGGTATTAGATACTATCAATAATGTAACCGGTAGCATAGCATTTTAGGTACTATTGAGATAAGGAGTTCATTCGAGTATAGTCCAGTTGAGAACTGCAATTCAAGTGTTGCGACTTTATACAGATTGAATTCTTAAATGGTTGAGCTGCGTTTACATTGAGCATGGAGGTTGGTGCTAGGGGAAATTTTACTGTAACATTCCTTGCCTACCAAATTAGTACCTGTCACATTAATGCAAGGGGAGCATTGAAATAGTAAATATATTGCGGTTCTGGGTCCCCTTTCATTTGATGGCCACTAAGTCAGTGGTTCCACTCACGGCCCAATGACTGCTATTTCCACAGTCAAGGAGTGGCCATGATTTGCTTCCTCTGCCATCAGGGAATTTCAATTCTCAGTCCAAGGGCTACAGGTAGTTTTGAATTATGGACCAACTTGTTTTGTCTGGCTTCCACGTCAAGTCCTTCTGATGTGGCCCTCAGTCCTCAGTTTCTTCATCATTGCCTTTAGTGACTAGTACACCTTTTAGATGTATAGATGTTATCCTATCACTGATAGTGGTGTCCTTCTGGATAGATTCTGAAATCTTCCTTTTGATGATGAGTGTACCGTATATACTTTAGTATAAGCCAAGTTTCTCAGCACACTTTTAATGATCCTGTCCAGAGTCCATGAGTGTTGCAAATGGCTAATGTATGCAGTTGCTAACCACTAGATGGGAAACGCAAATTTTTCCATAGATGCCTCAGAAAAAAGACTTGGGATATACATCTGAAAAGTCAACAATTAAAATCCTTATGGAATACAGTTCTACTCTGACAGAGTCAAATGGACTCCACAGTGATTGTTTGTTTATTAATCTAGTTTAACACTCCACATTTTGTAGTAGAAGAAATTTACCAAAGAGCCCTGGTGACAGCTATAGCTATCTCTGTCAGGTATAGGTGCACTTCCTGAGTAAGGCAGCCACATTCTTGGTTCATCTCCCAAAGGAATCCTTTGAATCTATTCACTTATATATATATAAACTATGTTCAGGATGTCTTGTCATTTATTGTACTTTGACAGTGTGCCAGGAGCTCTTCTAAGAACTTTACATGAATTATTTTATTTAATCCACAGAACAACCTCATGACAGAACTTTTATCTACCCCATTTTAGAAACAAAACAGTTATATAAAGGGCTTGCAAGATTGATAAGCACGGGTTATTTATTTATTTATAACCATTTTCTTGATATATAATTCAGTGGTTTAAATATATTAAAAAGATTTGTACAGTCATCCCACATTCAATTTTAGAACTTATTTTTATTCTTGTGCTCATTATTATGGTTCTCATTTTCCCTTAACCTCCCCTCTCATAATCTTAAAAAACTATTAATTCAATTTTTATCTCTAGATTTATGCATTGGGTTTCCTATAAAATCAAACAAAACCCTCAATAACAACAACAAAATCAGATAGAGAGAGGCATCATCTGAAAGCAGAAAACAATATAAACTGGAACAAATTTTAAATGATTCAAAGGGGAAAACATATGATAAGGTGTTAAATTTCAAGTTAACTATATCTGCATTAATCTGCTTTCCAGTACGTCCTGTCTGAGAACAAAGCTATTTACAACCTAGGTCAATGGATAGAGGGAATTCGCTGGAGGCTTAATCCAGGTGGGGTCTTTGCAAATGGACTTTGGGATTTTGCGGTTCTCTATAACCATTGGCAAACATGGTGCTCAGAATTTAAACTCTAATATAATTCCCTCCTCTGGTTTTGAATTTTATTATCTACAGTCCTTGAATCACACAGGCTAGTGTGCTTCTTCCATGTGGACTTGGCTGCCACCTTAGATCAGGCACCCTCAAACTACAGCCCGCGGGCCACATGTGGCCTGCCGAGGACATTTATCCGGCCTGCCTGGTGTTTTTGCCCCGTTTGTTTTTTTACTTCAAAATAAGATATGTACAGTGTACATAGGAATTTGTTCATAGTTTTTTTAAAAACCATAGTCCGGCCCACCAATGGTTCTGAGGGACAGTGAAATGTTTTAAGAGTTTGAGGACCCCTGCCTTAGATGATTGCTTGCTTGCTTTAAGTCAAGCTTTTAAGACCCCAGATGCTATTCTTTCTGATAACCAGGCATTGTCTTTTTTTACCACACTCCACCCACCGTACCTTCAGCGGGAATGCATGAAGTTTGAGTTCATGTGGTCTCTGAAACTTTAAACCTGCCCCTACTCATATTTAACATTTCCCCTCTAATTAAACCTGGCTGGAATCAAACTTGCAGTTTTGTATTTGTGATTAATGTGCAAGTAAGTTACTTCTCTGAAACTTAATCTTAAAAATGGTATTTTAGAACTTAGTTTTTAATTTTTGATTCTTAGGAGCATTGATTAGGTGAATAATCGTATCTCTTTTTAAGGCATGTTATGGATTTCAAATGCTAATGATTGGCCCTGAAACTTTTCATTTCCAGGCAAGGTTGCTCCCACACCCTCTACTATCAAGTTGATATCAACTTATGGTGACCCCATAGGATGGAATAGAGTTGCCTCTTTGTGTTGCTGAGGCAGTAAATCTTTTATGAGAGCAGCCCAAATAGTAACTCACCACGTCACCAAGACTGTTGGACCTAGTTAAACACCCAGTGATAACATTTTCCTTACAGCTAGAACATACACCTAACTGGGAAGGAATTGGTTTTTTTACTCTAATTCAGAGGTCAAATTGTTTCACAGTGTTTGAGAGTCTGGGTATTTGGACTGTGCTTACCACCAGGCCTTCTGACTTGGAGCTGGTCACTATTTGGCCCAGCTTGGTAGCCATCAGTGTTTATCTCTTTTCAAAACAATGAATGGTCACTTTTTGAAATTAATCAAACCTAAATCAGATGATCAATTATTTGGATTGTCGCTAGTGATACTTTTCAGGAATAAATTATGTAATACTCAGATAACTGCAGCTATACTGGCTGTAGATTTAGATCTAGCGATTTCCCTCACTTTTCTTTTTTTTTTATTAAAAAAGATGTTAATATTTACTTCATTTTAAATGATAAAATATACAACTTTTTCTCATGGTGCTCATTTTATTCTGGCAGTTCTGACAGATAGATATTGTCATGAAAAAGAGGAGATAATGTCTTTGTAAGATCTTAGTGGTGTTCATAAGCATGGAGATTATGCAATGGAGGACTTTGACAGTTATGCAGAAAGATTTACATATTAAATATATACAAGGGTAAGTCAAAAAGCATTGCTACTAGGATTCAAATCTTATATGCACGAGCTTATTCCAAACAAAGGTTGCTGGGCACTGAGCTAGGCACCATGACTATGAAGAGCTGATCTAGTATCTATCTTGTGGGGAAGTGGTATATATTATATTACTAAAGGCTTATCTAGTATATCTCTTGTGGGGAAGTAGTACATACGTGTATTACTAGAGACTTGTGGCACAGAAGGTGAAGGAAAAGAGGTGGGGTGGGGAAAACTCTAAATAGGGTAGCCCCAGAACTGGTGGCCATTTGTCACACATTTTTGCTGCTATCGGATTATGGGGCTTTATCTTGCTTTCTCAGTGTTCTCATCTATTAGATGAAAATTTAAAGGATGACTATTTTGAGGAAATCATAGAAGAATATGAAGATATTCGGCAGGAACATTATGAGTCTCTAAAGGTAAGTGAAAGAAACAAGTCTCTGCTCGATTGGGTAAAACAGTAAAGTTAATTTTTGTTAAGACTTCATTGCTGTTTTGGGGAGGGTAAAGGATAAGGAAACTTTTAGAGAAGCTTTTTTTTTTTTTTTTAAGCATTGATCAGAGTTTTTTAATGTCTAAGCTTACAATGCTTTTGGTTGTAATTAGATTTATTCAGCCAAACATTTCTTGGGTACTCTGTGGGTGTTAGCTGCTGTACTAGATATCAGAGTTATGCTGTTAAATAAAACATGAGCACCTACTCAGCAGGAAAATTGGAACTTAAAACACTAAAATGAGTCTCATGGCCCTTGTTCCTGAGGAAATAATGAAAGAAAATGAAAACATTACACAGGACCATTTTAAGTTTTCCCTTCTGAGCTGCCCACACTGTGTTAGGACTTGTCCCGTCCCTCTAGATGAGCTTCAGGGATTCAAGAGTAACATAAGAGTAACATTCAAGAGTATCAGTCTTTAGAAGTCAGGTAGAGATAACGATTGCTAAAGACAAAATGGGTACATAAGCAGATCTGGTGAAGAAAGCTAATGGTGCCTGGCTATTACAAGATAGAGCATCTGGGGTCTTAAAGGGTTTGGTGCAGGGAAGCACCAAAGCCCACATAGAAGAAGCACACCAGCCTGTGTTATCATGAGGTGTCAACAGTATCAAGTATCAGGCATTAGAAGATCCAAAACAATCGAGAATGAGGGGGGTTGGAACAGAGATACAAGCCCATCTGTAAAAAATTGGACTTCCCCTCACAGAAGGGTCACAGGAAGGGACAAGTCAGCCAAGGTGCAGCATAGGACTGATGAAACACACAACATTCCTCTAGTTCTTGAATGCTTGCCGCCCCGCCCCCGGGCCCCCCACCACCACCACCACCACCACCACCACTATCATGACCCTAGCTCTGCCTTACAAATCTAGTTAGACCAGAACATGTATACTAATAGCTCTCAACACACAGAACCAGGACAGATAAACCTCTCAGGAACAGTAATGAGAGTAGTGACACCATGAGGGTAGGGGGAGGTGGGGGGAGAAAGGGGGAACCGATCACAATGATCAATATAAACACCCCCCATGCCCTCCCACCTCTGAGGGGGACAAACAACAGAAACATGGTGAAGGGAGACAGTGGACAGTGTAAGATATGAAAATAATTTATAAAGTCTTTACAGGGGTGAGGGAGGGAGGAAAAAGATGATACCAAGGGCTCAAGTAGAAATAAAATGTTTTGAAAATGATGATGGCAGTAAATGTTCTTGATACAATTGATGTATGGATTGTTATAAGATCTATAAGAGCACCTAATAAAATGATATTTTAATTAAAGAAAGAAGAAGTAATTGGTTAGAAATCTTCCAGGTTGCCTGCTGGGCTTTTGAGGGCAGGGCATATTGGGATATTATTTGGCAATTGAAATGAAATAATGGACAACATAAAGAAAATAAACATTTCAAAGGTGCTGACAAGACATTATATTATCTTTATTATCTCTTTAGTTTTTCCCCATAATTAATGATTTCTTATTAGATCTGCCTTGTGGTTCCTGAAGGGCGTCTATATGGCAGATTATTACTACTTGAGCTGCTTCTTATCTCACAATTTGGGATATCCAGTCAGCAACATGTTTATATGTCAATATTGATTGCATGGATGCTTCTTGAAACTGTGTATTATTCTGGTTCTGATATGAAACATAGTTGAAGAAGAAAGACATCAATATTAATAAAACATTTGTTTTCTTTAATAACTTTTAATTTAATACTGACTTACTTTAACAAATTTTCATAGTAGTAGTTGAAAGCCATGGAAGTTCTAATTAAAAATTTTTTTTTTTTAAGGGAAGGAGATACTTACCTTTAAGTCAAGCCAGAAAAAATCGCGTCTATATTGACTGGCTCACAGAGCCTCACCCAGGTCTGTTCAGCTGCTGGTTCGAGAAAAGCAGTAACTGACTGATGTCCAAATGATTTGTGCACTTGATTATGTTTCAAAGTTTTGGTGGTGAAGCCTCCTAGAAACCAGAAACTAGCGGATAAGCATACTCAAGTATATAGTTTTCCATTTTTATAATATTTTTTCAGCGAGGTATTTCTGCCTGCCTTTCTAGGCAAGAATTAACTTGCATCAAGCTATCTGGACTATTTTCTCTACTAAGGAGATTATACTAACTTTGCCACCCCGAAAACCAGCATAAAAGAATATTTATAAAGGATTGTTTTGTGTAGTAAAAAGATGGCAAAGGACATGTGGGAAGAGAATGAACATATTTAAAAGAAGGTTCAGGCAAAAATTATAAGCTGTTTACACCTTTATGTACCCACACATCTGACTTTACCTCAATGAAAGAAACACCTTTGAAGCCACAGTACTCAAAACTACACATGTAAGGTGCTCTCTGATTCCTGATCTGAACTCAGATCAGGACACTGAGATCATGAGCAATATAAAGTACTAGGTACCGTCTGATCTGACTTGAGCCCCTCATGCCTTTGGCCCAGCTCATATCTCATCCCAGTGTCCAGAGAAAGCCCAGCTTCACTTGAAATCTATCTTGGAAATTTGTCCTGATATTTAAAATGAACTCAAGAAGAAGTATAAAGAATAGTCTACCCAGTAGCCAGGTTAAGAATTAATCTAGCATTGATTTAAAGAATAAATTATACACATGTAGTGGGAAAATCCTATATGTTCCTCCTTAATCCCATCTCTCTCCTCCCCGGTGGAAATAAGCAAATTTGAGGCTTCATTTCCATGTCTCATTGTACTAGGTGCTTATAGAACAGTAGACAACTAGGGTATTGTTTCATGTCTTTACATTTTAAATAGATTCCTTAGTGTTTATTCCTTTCTAAAATGTCCTTTACATTGTTATTTTCTTAATTTATACCAAAGAAGATTAATCCCAGCTGTTTCTATTTTATTTTATTTGTCCCTTGGGAGGAAGTTGGAGACAGATGATTTGAGAAAGAGGTTCCCAAAGGCTGGTGTAATCAACTGTATGCAATGAATAAGTCTACTAAGACTCAATGCAGAATTACTCCTTTACTGAAATCATTTAAAATTGTCCTTTTTTAGTGCAAGCCCAAACCCATTCCTGGATCTATGTTTTGTTGTTGTTTGTTTTTTATCTGCCTTTGGATCCTGTGTTAGTCTGGGTAGACTAGAGAAACAAATCCACAGAAACTCATAAGAGAGTTTTTTATATAGGGTAAGTGTACATTCAGAAAGCATGCCAACCCATATGTCCAACACCGATCTACAAAGTCCTCAATCTCACAAAACAAACGCAATGATGCCAACTGCAGGAGGAAAGCCAAATCACTCATCATGTAAGCATCTCAGCGCTGGCAGGGGTCTCCACACAGCTGCTCCAGCACCAAGGGCTGCATCAGGGTAGGTCCATGCAGTTTCTCCTTGAGGATGTCTTGCAGGAAGTGAGCCTTGCCAGCTGAAGCAGGGAACTGGTTAAGGCAGCTGCACCCTGGTCTGACCACCAGAGAACAAGAGACTAAAGAACTATAAAGGCGAGGCTCACCAAGCCATTTATCTCTCTGCCCTTCGATTAATCCCACATGTGTTTATTGGCCAGGTTGGCACAATAAACTTTAACTATCTCAGCTCCCTTTCAAAACCTCCTTGTTAATGTACGTTAGTCTTTTTTGGAGGGTATGGGGGCTGGTAGAGAGTCTTTATCACTCATCCTGTTGGGCCATTATGATCTTCCTTAAATATTGTCTTTGATTAGCACTAAATCTTAGCTCCAAATTAAGAACATTAGTTCTTACATCATGGCCCTGCTCGATACTTTTAGGAAGAGAACACAGAAGATAATGGGTGCTATAGAAAAATGTGGTGAAGAAATTAGATGGTGCCCGGATATTAGATAAAACAGTGCCTGGGCCCTTAAAAGCTTGTCTCCAAACAAGCAGCCATCTAAGTGAGACGTCAACTAAGTCCACATGGAAGAAGCACACCATCATCAGTCATCGAAGTGTTGTAAATCATATAATCCAAAGTCGAAGGAGGGATTAATATCAAAGCCTAAAGTGTGAGAAGGCTATGGATGACAGTGGGAGCCCAAGATTCATTTTGGGGAACTATATAGGAAATAAGCCTCTGGTGAATGCCCTCTATCCACAACTGAGGGATGGGAGGAAAGTCATTACTAAACAGTGCATTAGAGAGATGAATATAGAAGATCAAAGGCATAGATCTGACTTCAACAATTAACACCTTGTCAGTTGATCCCCTCTCTGATGCATGCTGAACCCAATCTGGTTTTCAACATTTTCTGTGTTTTTGTTTGTTCATATTTGGGTCTATCTCAGAGGTGTTATGTCATTGGAGGTAACCCTCTTGAAGTTGTATTAAATGTTTTTCTGTTTTTCGGTATATGAGACTCAGGATTGATGAGCCTATAAGGACAATAAGTACAATAAGGGATTCCGCGACTGGGGTCGCAGCGCATGGTAAAGGGAGAAGATACCAAGGAGTTCAAGAAAATGATTGTTTGGAAACTGATTATGGTAGCAATTGTACAATTCTGCCTGATGTGATTGAAGTATGGAATGATATGTATTAACTCCCAGTTAACAAAATCTTAAAAATAATAAAATTATTTTTTTGAAACAAATATGTGTGAGAGGAGTGAGACTGTGTGGGAGTCTCTGAGGCATCTGAGGAGCTGAAGCGAGGCCTCTAGTATATAGTAGCTGGGTAGGAGGCTGCTCAGCACCAAGTCCAGGCATTACTTTAACAACTGGTGTTTCTTTCCTTTAGTGAAGCCCACATTTTTCGGGACACGAGTCTTTGAAAACTATGACCTACAGAAGGTGGTGGACTACATCGACTGGAAACCATTTTTTGATGTCTGGCAACTCCGTGGAAAATACCCCAACCGAGGTTTCCCCAAGATTTTTAATGATAAGACCGTAGGTTAGTTCAGTAAGTTCTTACTACCACTGATATTCAAGATGGAATTTTAAGACACTGAAGTTAAGAATTAGTGATGAGCAGTGGGTTTTGCATGATGCAGGATAGCGCTGCTTTCATATAATTTTACCTGTTCCGTTTTTAAATGGTTTTTAAGCTGCTAGAACTTGACATCTTGTTAATTCCTTCTTCAGGTAAAAATCTATTTTCAGCAGTTATGTGCTAGGCTCAGTGCTAGATACTAGGGGTAAACAAAAGCATTCATTATGATTCCTGCTTTCTAATAATTAACTGCTAAGTGCCTAAGAGTTAAAACAGGTTCTAACCCTATCCCCAAAACCCTCTCCCAGAGACATGGGAGTCAAGCTGTTCAAAACATTAAGCAGTAGTATATATAAGTGTAAGGTGGAGAACAGACAAGTCAAATTAAGGAATTGGGGTTGAGAAGAGGCTGAGCAACTGTGTTCTCATGTTTTTTTTAAGGGGCTCATTTTGTGCTTCCTAGGATTTAAGAAGTTGAGGTTCTCAAGGCAGCCAGTAGTGCAGCGTTTACGGGGGGAGAGTAGTTCCTTGATGGCCAACTACAAATGTGTACAGGCCATACCCTTGACCAAAGGACCGTTGGTTCCCTAGTGAGATGGAAAATGAGGGGCACATTGTGAGCGTTCAGACCCCCTGTGCAAATGGAACTTACCTGGCAGCAACTTTGAGCAGAGGCTTTCTGGTAGTATAGTAGTATCAAAGTGACTTCAAAGGGTGGATTTGACCTGTTTGATATCCACCAAGGTCACTGTGTAGTCACTGGAACTGTATGTGCACAAAGAGTGTCTGTGACAGGAATCTGGCCTGCCTTTTCTCTGATTAGCTGCTTTGGGAGCCACAGATTTGGCGCTCTGCTTTGTGTTAAGTGGTAAGTTTAAGTAGCTTCAGCTTGAGAAATAGACTCCTGGAGCCGCACTTACAGGAACTGCTGAGCCCCAGCTCCTCGAAAAAAGGCAGGTGGCTGAGAACATGTTTGAGAGGAAATGGGGCAAAGAGAAAAAGATTAATTGCAGGTAAGGGGAAATGGTTACTGCTTATTTTGGGCATTTTAAAATGATTCTTAATATATTTTCCTTATAGGTGAAGAGGCCAAAAAAGTCTATGATGATGCCCAAAGTATGCTGAAAGCCTTGATTAGTCAAAAGAAACTCCAAGCCAGGGGTGTGATTGGGTTCTGGCCAGCACAGAGTGTCCAGGACGACATCTGTGTGTACTCAGAGGATGCAGTGCCGCAGACTGCAAATCCCATAGCCACCTTCCATGGTCTACGGCAGCAGGTACAGTAAACGGCCTTAACAGCCAACATGTTGGTTTTTTATTTAAGCACAAAACGACGTGTAGATAAGAAGTGAGCAATCAAGAGAGCCCAGCTTTAGTTAGGTGTAAGCGAAAAGGAGCCAGCCTAGTTGGCAGAGGCAGCTTCTTGGCACCAGCAAAAGTTGAGGTGTTTATTTTGTGTCGACCGTTGGATAAGAAACTCTGTTCCTACGTCAGGAGGTCACTTGTCTGCAATCTCAGCCTATTTAACAAGTGTTTACTGATTCAAAAGTATTGATTTTCATGTGTGAGTTACAAAAATTGGCCATCATCTAGTGGCTCCCTTTCTCCAGGGGAAGATGGAGGACCTACCATTTAGTGCTTGCCAGGTGCTGAATTGGTTACCTTGTTTAGCCACACAGAAGATGAAAGAAAAAGCCAGTGGAGCTTTCCCAGAGTCCAATGTATTGGGGAGACACAGCCCGTCTCACCATGGCTGTTCTGCACCGGCTTCCTCAGGGTGGGAAAAAGCAACACAGATCTCTCCCCTGTGCCCTCACTCAAATAAAGTGAAAATCTTATATGGGTATCCCTACAGTGACTAAAAAGCCATTGACCTAGTCAAGATTGGAATTTATCAGAGTCATTAGCAAAGTGTTGCAGTAAATTATTTTTGCAAAGTTTTTTTTAATTGCTTGGTAAATTTTAAGAAATCACAACTTCAGTCTGATTCAAAATGACTTCTCTTCCTGCCTGAGCTGTCTGGAAACTTGGCTCTCTGAAGAATGTTGCTTATGTGCTCTGCTGCTTTTGTCACAGAATTTGAACTCCAGTTGAAAGCTGAACTCCTCCCAATCTAGATATTTAACCTTAATGAGATCTGCAGGGATTCTTAAATCTGAGACTAAACAGATGCCACTGAGTTAAACAAGTGCAGCTTTACTGCTTGCACCAGTCCTCAGACAAAGGATACAAGGTAGTAGAGCCCTGATGTAGGAAGACCTTTCCTCCTTCCTAGGGAATTGGCGACTTTCTTTTAGAGATATAACTAAGGTAAAAAATCTGCTGACACAGTCTTTCATCATTTAATTTCTGTGTCTTCCTCCTATCTCTTTATTTCCAACATCATTCTTGTTCCAGATCAGCCTGTGAGGTATTGAATATGACACTGGTGTAGTGAATTCCCTGACTTCCCAGAGTTCACCTTTTTAAAAGAAACTCTGCAAAGACCATATTCATGTGTTCCCTACATATATCTAAAGAGGTCCTTCCCTTCAGTACACTCTGGAAAGCCTACTGGGACTCTTCTGTACAGGCACCGACTGCTGTCCTTTCTGAAGGATTGTGGATCTCTGTGACCTGTCCCAGAAAGACTCTGTGGCCCTACACTGCCTTTTGTTACCTAAGCAGAACCAGGATGTGATCCCTCCATGCCAGCTGTCGGCAAGCCTGGGACATTTCTGTGCACCATCATCAACACCTCCTTGCATATAGCCCTTAGCTACTTTCTGCCCAAGGCTGTCCTTGCTTAACAGCTAGAAAATCCCCCAGCAGCCTTTAAGCTGCCCACTTGTTGATTGTGTGGTCATCAGGAACATTGGTTATGATATCTGACCTCTGGACCTGCCACTGTCTGACCTTGAGCTAGTTGATCGAGTTCGTATGCTTCATGTCAGTTAGTTGTAAAATGGAGCAGATAGTATCACTGCACAAAGTGTTGGAGTGGATTTGGCTAGTTAATTTATATAGTGCCTGTCAGGTCGTAAGCACTCAGAAATTATTATTAGCTGTTAATCTTCTTAGCCCATATTTGTTTATTTTAAAATGTGAGACCTTGTCAGAAGATTTAAATGTCAGCTTGCTGCTGTTGCTTGCTATTGGGCTAGTTCCAACACATAGTGGCCATGTTGGCAACAAAATGAAACATTTCCCAGTCCTACACCATAATGACAATCAGTGATATGTGTGAGCCCATTGTTGCAACCACTGTGTCAATCCATAGTGTTAAGGTTCTTCCTCTTTTATGTTGACCCTCTACTTTACTAAACATGTCATTCTCCAGGGACTAAGCCCTCCTGCTTAAATGCCCAAAGTGTATGAGACATCAGCTTAGCAAGGAAACATTAGCCATCAGTTGAAAATGGATATGGGTTAACCAGATATCTAACCCTATAGGGAGTCTCACAAGCAAACACTGCTGAGTGCTTAATTTGATTTCCAGTGGCCCTGGGGCACCCTTCATCACTTCCTCCCCTCTTTAACTGTAGCTGGCAGCAATGGTTTTTATGTTGCTGCCTCTAGAGTTTACTAAATTCCGGTTGATCAGAAGCGGATGCCTGAACATAATATCAGGAGGTTAAAGGATCAGCAAATAAAAGGAAAACCCTCAATGCGATAGATTGTCTCAGTGGTTGCAAGAGTGGGCCCAAAGAGCAAATATATGGGGATGGAGCAAGACTAGTTATTTTGTTCTGTTGCACACAGGATTGCTGTGAGTCAGAACTGACTCAACATAACCTATTAACACCACATTTCATGGGCACCTTCAAACCTAACTCCAGGGTGGAGCGTTGATAGTGAATTGAAAACATTTGGGGGAAATTTCAGTTTTCTCAATAGCTTCATTTGCATATAATACACATATCATACAAGTAGAATGTTTTCTTCTTTCTTGTAATCATTGATGTTCCCCATTTTCTCCCAAGCTCCTCTGTCATACTCCTCAAAACCAAATTCACTATCATTGAGTCAATGTTGACTCATGGCGACCCTATAAGACAAGGTAGAACTGCCCCTATGGGTTTTCAAGGCTGTAGCTCTTTATGGGAGTAGAAAGCCCTGTCTTTCTCCCTTGGATTGGCTAGTGGTTTTCAGTTGATCACCTTGCAGTTAGCAGTCCAACACATAACACTGTACCACCAGGGCTCTTAGGTAATTATTATTCCAGCTGCTGTCTCTATAGATTTACCTATCCTGGATTTTGTAAGCAGAAACTCATACAAGACAAAAGAAAAAGAAACAGAAAAAAACAGCAAGAATGACAAAACAAAAGAGAAAAACCTCAGTCAAAAAAACCCCGAAAAATATTAACTGAAACAGCCTAAAAATGAGCCAAAAAGGCGATCATATGGTAAACTCAAAACTGCCATGGAGTTGATGTTGACTCATAATGACCCTATAGGACCAGGTAGACCTGTTCATATCGGTTTCCTGGATTGTAACACTTTACTGGAGTAAAAAGCCCTGCCTTTTTCCCTTGGAGCAACTGTTTCTTTATACTGCTGACCTTGAGGGTCGTCATCCCAATGCATACCACTATGCCACCAGGTCTCCTATCAGACAATATGATGATACATTTGAGACTAGCTTCATTATCTATAATACGTTTTACAATGTTCTCTAATAGCAAGGCTACCCACATTCCTGGGCTATGAACGGAGAGGATTCACCAGAGGCTTGATCCCTACGGGTTTACCTTGCTGTTGAATTTTGGCCTTCTGCTGTCACCCAACGCCTTCTGCAAACTGGTTGCTCACAATTTATTTATTTATTTTTAAAATCATTTTATTGGGGACCCATACAACTCTTACCACAATCCATACATACATCAGTTGTATAAAGCACATTTGTACATTTGTTAGCCTCATCATTCTCAAAACAATTGCTCTCCATGTAAGCCCCTGGCATCAGGTCCTCATTTTCCCCCCTGCCCGCTACCCTTCCCTCATGAGCCCTTGATAATTTATAAATTATTATTTTGTCATATCTTACACTGTCCAACATCTCCCTTCACCCACTCTTCTGTTGTCCATCCCCCAGGGAGGAGGTTATATGTAGATCCCAGTAATCAGTTGCCCCTTTTTATCCCACCCTCCCTCCATAGGTTGTTCATAATTTAAGCTCTGATGTCATTCCTTCAAATTTAAATTATATTCTTTGCAGTACTTAGATCACACAGGCTAGTATGCTTCTTCATACAAATACAGTTGCCACCTCCATTAGCTAGCTAGCTGCTTGTTTGAAGACAAGCTTTTAATACCTCAGATGCTATTATTTCAGATAACTGTATACCATCTGGTTTCTTTAACACATTTTGCTACATCATCCGTATCTTCAGTGATCTCTTCATGAGGGTGAATATTGAGTAGGGCTATGATTAAGTGAAAGCCCAAAATCTGTTCATATATCTATGGTTCATATGTGTCTGTGGTTCAATTTAGAGACATCATTATTACTTCAATAGGACATAAGGTAGTTCTCTTAATGGTATCATTAATTTAGCCAATGGTATAATATTTAAAACACTGTTGAGAGAAGGAAATTATATGTGTGTAGTCCAGACAATAATACATAAATTGTTGATGTATACACATTAAAAGATTTAATGATTAGACACTCTTTCTAAGAATAGTGAGGGATAGGGCAAAACTTCCATTAACACTCACTCACAAAGGCAGAACCATGCCTGCCAGACTAATATATGTCTGGGAGAAAGCAAAGAGAGCATTGAGATAGTAAATATTTGGTAGGCCCAGGGCACCATTTATTCAGCAGCCTCAAAGCAAGAGATATGAACCAAAGTTCAATAACCAATCCCACAACCTTTGGATAGTAGTCATATGCTTCTTCTCATACCAGGCCTTTTCAGCTTTAAGTCTGAGGGAGTATGTCAGTTCTTTACAGCTAAGGTAAGGTAAATCCCAGTTCACTCAGTGGGGTTTCCATATCAATATTTTCTGGTGTGGCCTATTAAGGATTTGTCACACATGTCTATATTTAGTGCCTATAAAATAATCAGTGGAAGCTTGGCCAATGCATTAATGAGCCAAGTAATGGTTTCCTGACTAAGTTTAGACTCTGAAATCACATTTCATCTGTTTTGTCAATAAATATGTATTAAAATCTCAGTTTTGATCAGGCACTATTCTAAGTGCTTGGACATCACCGTGGAAGGGAAGGGTTTGGCACCCCATCTAGGAAGCCTGGATTCACTTAAACCTATGAAATTGTTCCCTGTGTGTGGTTTGGAGTGTGTCCACATAAATACTGTTCTCTGCCCATTGGTTGGTTTTCAGGCTGAGAAGGACTCTGCCAGCACAGACCCATACCACTGTCTCTCAGATTTCATTGCTCCTCTGGAATCTGGTGTGAGAGACTACCTGGGCCTGTTTGCTGTTGCATGCTTTGGGGTTGAGGAGCTGAGCAAGGCTTATGAGGAAGAGTGTGATGACTACAGCAGCATCATGGTCAAGGCGCTGGGCGACCGACTGGCAGAGGTAAAGTGACACTCTGCACCTGTGCCAGAAGCTAGGTATAGGGGGGGATTATGGACAATGGTGGAATTCCAAATTAGCCATCCCTCAGTAGTTTTTGTTTATGTTTGAGTCAGATGCTGCAGACTTTAACATTACAGACATTTTAAAATCTTCGTATTCCTAAACTGGCTCTTGTACATCATCTTTGGGACAAAGGAAAAACTTCAGCATTGCTATAGTTGGCTGTCATCCTTAGAATGTTGCCATATTTCTTGTACCTCTCTGTTTGTTATGATATGATATTTTCCCAGGGAACCTGAAAGTTAAAAGCATTTTTGTTTCATAGTTCTAATTCTAAACTGCTGTCTTATATAAATTATTCATTGTGCTATGTAGGGACTAGAGGAACCTAAGCCATGAGGTGGTCTTTGCCCCTTTTCCGGAAACAACTAGATAGGAACTGTCAGTTGTAAAGGTTTCATCTTTTCTCTATGGTCAGCACAAGCTGCAGACAGATGGGAAAAGTCTTACTCTAAGAGGCCTGGCACCTCTTATCCTGAAGTGTGATCCTTCAGAACCCACGTGTAGACCAACATAGAGCAGAAGGAGTTGAGAAGCGAGCCTGTATATCTCTTTGTTTATGTTTTCCCTAGCTGTGGTCCAGAAGAAAGGGCTGCTCCCCCTGGTGTTGGGTTTCTGTGCAGAAGGAGGATGGGTTACGGTTATGGCCCTCCCTCTGACTAAACACACTTGTTGCTTTGGCTCCGTAGGCCTTTGCAGAAGAACTCCACGAGAGGGTCCGCAAAGAGCTGTGGGCGTACTATGTCAACGAGCAGTTGGATGTTGCTGGCCTGAGGAGACAGTGCTACAAGGGTATCCGGCCTGCACCAGGCTACCCAAGCCAGCCTGACCACACTGAAAAACTCACAATGTGGACACTTGCTGACATCGAGTCCTCAACAGGTATGATGGGCTCCAGGACTGAGGGATGCTTCTTTTTATTTCATTTTTTAAAAGATCATTTTATTGGGGGCTCTTACACCTCTTATAACCATTCATACATCAACTGTATCATGCATATTTGTACATGTTGCCATCATTATTTTCTAAACATTTTTCTATTTGATATCAGCTCCTCTTTTTCTCTCCCTCCTCTACCCTCCCACCCTCTGAACCCTTGATAAATTATAAATTATTATTATTTTCATATCTTATACCAATCACTGTCTCCCCCCATGGTTTCTGTTCGTTCCCCTGATGGGCTTTGGGGTGGGGAGTAGGGCGATGATTATCTGTTGATAACTGTTCCCCCTCTCTCCCCACCTTACCACTACCCTCCTGATATCGCTACTCCCATTCTTGAAGGGTTTCACTGACCTGGACTCCATATGTCCTGAGCTCTTTTCTGTATTAGTGTACTTGTTCCAGTTTAGCCCAAAATGAAAGTCGACTGAGGTCACGATAGTGGGATTTGAGGAAACCTCAAGGAACCAGAGAAATATTGTGTGTTTCATCAGTGCTATACTGTGCCCTGGTTGACTCATCCCTTCCTTGTAACCCTTCTATGAGAGGATGTCCCATTGTCTACAAAAGGGTCTTGGGTCTTGTGTTAATCTGGGTTGACTAGAGAAATCCAGAGACATTCATATGTGTATAAGAGAGAACTTTATATCAAAGGGTATTTGTACATTAAGAATACAATCCAGTGCAGGTCAAGTCCATAAGTCCGATGTTAGCCTATATGTCCGATACCAATCTATAAAGTCCTCTAAATTAGACTCACAAAACACATCCAATGACTCCAAACACAGGAGATCACAGACCTCCTGTGTTTGGTGTGAAGTCTTGTGGATCGAGTGGCGTTGTAAACATTTCAGCATTGAGAGGGTTCTCCACATGGCTCCTCCAGCTCAGGATGCTAGCATAGTTCCATGTGTCTTGTCAGCTGCAATGACTCACAGGGAGTGAGTGTGTGCCCGAGCTCCAACGAGCTATTTATCTCCTGAGCACCTCCAAATGAGGTCATCAAGCTAAGATTGATTGACAGGCTAGACCCCACCCCTTCACTTTTAATTCTCTCAATTTGACAACAGATTATGTAACTGCCGGAGTGCTCTGCTTCAACCCCCCCTCATTCTCAACAATATGTTTTTTTGTTTGTTTGTTTGTTTTAGATCTTCTGATGCCTGTTACTTGATCCCATTGACTGCTCACGATCGCACTTCTGGTGTGGGCTTGTTTCTCTGCTAGATGGCTGCTTGTTTATCTTCAGGCCTTTAAGACCCCAGACACCATATATTTTGATAACAGGGCATCTTTCCACCACATTTGCTGTATACCCATTTTGTCTTCAGAGATCATGCAGGGAAGGTGAGCATCACAGAATGCCAGGTTGTTAGAACCAAGTGTCATTTCATTGAGGGAGGACTTGAGCAGAGACCCAAAGTTCATCTAATACCTCAGTGTATTGCCATACACACACACACACACACACACACACACACAATATATAGGCCAATACCTTGTAGTGTTATCAAAATAATGACAATCAAAAATGCAGAAGGGGTTAAAATAAGAAGAAATCATCCATTAACTCTTTCTTCCTTTTAGCTATTATGAGATTTCTCTCCATATTTTTAAATAGTGTTCCCTCACCACTATTTCTAGATTTATCCTTTTTAACTATTCTCATTTTACCTGTAATGAATGGGATGTTTGACGTGTATTTCTCCTGCCCTATTTTCCTATTTATCGTTTCATCTGTTATACTCAACATCTTTGTACACTCCTCTTGTAGGGGTACCATCTACTTCAGCTTTCTTTATTGCTGCATTGCCAAAGTTAATATTAGTATCCTCTTTGCCATAATCCTCTTTCATTTTTTGTTAATATAGATTAACTCAAATAGTTGAAAATCCTAAATTGGCACATGTCCTTTTGAAACCTAAATTCTTCTCAGCCCAGAGCAGAATTATGATCTGCCTCCAATAGTGCCAGTTGTTATTCTAACTGCCTAGTTAACGAGTCAGAACCCACTTGATGGCTCCTAACAACAAGAGCAGCAGCAGCAGTTAACATAGATGGAAAGATACAGGAGAAATCCACAATTTTTAGTAGAGTTATTAAAACCTTGCAGTCCAATCTGACGAAGTTTAAATAATCTGGTTTTAAATGAGAGATTGTGAGGCTGTGTTGAGTCTGGTTTATCAGAAATAGCACTAGGAGGATGCATGAGATCTGGGTTAGAGTCCCATTTCAGCCAAAGCTAAGGTGACCTTTGTCAATGCATTTAACCTTTTTATTGCTCTTCTCCACCCTTGCCCATAAAATGAGTAGCTTATAGATTAGGTGGCGTTTACAATCCCTTTTGCTTTTAAATTCCTAAGAAAAAATACCCTTTCCCCCCCCCCCTATATGCTATTGTGGTCTTCCCTAATGTGGTTTCTCATAATCCTTTAGAGAACAGTCAAATGGTGCTCTTATTTCCAGGCATAGAAATTCTGGCATGAGTAGACTTAGAAGCTGATTGGAACCTTTGCAGCTGATCTTGGGGGTAGGGTACCTTTTTCAGGCCTCTGCTTCCCCTCTTCCCCTCCTTCCCTTGATTAGAGAAGAGCTGCATGCCCTGAATTTGGTTATCACCTTGCCAGGAATTTGCTTGAGCAGTCTGCTGACAAATTTCTTGCTATCGCATGTGTCCATATAAGGTCTGCGTTTGTGACAAAGCCAGGCACTTTGTGAGTACTAAAGACTGCACCTTTTCTCCATGTCTCTCTTCTAGGCATTAGGTTAACAGAATCGCTAGCAATGGCCCCTGCCTCAGCAGTATCAGGCCTTTATTTCTCCAATTTGAAGTCCAAATATTTTGCTGTGGGAAAGATTTCCAAGGATCAGGTAAGGTAGCTATTGCACTACATGGGGCTTACCTAGGTACTGTCTTGTTCTCAACAAAACACTGAAATCTGTATTAATTTAAACGTGAATAAAAAGCATATGAAGAACAAACAATAAATAAAAGAAGAATATCCGGAGGATAGGATCCAGAAATTTACCCATTTAAGTCTCATAATTCCTCCTCCACTATCACTACACCAAGCCTCACTTACATCCAGCCAATTTTAAGCATTTCGCTTTTCGGTTCACAAATGATTCTATCACCATTTAACTCGGTAGATTGCTGTTAAGACAAGAAATGAAATGCACTCAAAATTTCTTGATAAATTCTGTAGAAAAATCATAACCACATTTGATGTAATGAGCTGCTTCTCATCTTTTGCAGGTTGAGGATTATGCTTTAAGGAAGAACATGTCTGTGGAAGAGGTTGAAAAATGGCTTGGACCTATTTTGGGATATGATACAGACTAACTTGATTTTTACCTTTTCTACACTTTGCAGTCCTTAAGGAAACATAACCCTGAGTGCCTTAAAAATAACAACAGTTTACCCAGCCATAGGTGCCTCACATCTAAATGGCTTCAGGTTTCAGAGGACTAACCTGGTAGCACACTGTTAGCTTGAGTGCTAGGGAACTAGCTAGCTGCCAAAGTACTCTGCAGGAGTCCCTGATCTCTCAGGACAGGGACAGGATGGAAGTGGAGGTCTTTCACATTTCAAAGCAAGTCAGCTTGATTTTTTTACACCCCATCTTTACTTTGGATTCAGTCTTCTTAGAAAAAAAGGCTGCTGATGCTAAGTTGAATAGAGAAATATGGTTGCCTGACAAAATGATGTTTGAGAAATTATGCTGTTTTAGACTGACGTGGAAGAAAGTATAACTGTTGTCTCTCCAGAAGACCTTGTTGTCTAAAAGTTCAATTAAATAGTTGTAATACCCCCTTTATCAAAAGTAATTTTGTAAAATTTATTTATTTACCATCATTTTATTTATTTTATTAGCATGTAATTCGTGTACCACATAACTCAGTGGTTTAAATAGGTTTAAAAGCCATGTTCTTATAGTTCGCTTGTCAGAAATTCTTGAAATGTTTGCCCCAGTATGGTTAAGTGTAGTGATTTTATGGAAGAAACTTTGTCCCATAATTTCATATACCCTTGATGCCCCAAAGAAGATGAGGTAAGAGAGTGGCAGAATCCTCTCTGCTGTGCACTGGCAATGACTATTTTTCTGCTGTTTGCCACAATTGAGCAGACAAACAAATTGAGTGTCCTGCACAGAGATGGACAGGTGAGTGGTGGGATGCCACTCTATTCAAGAGGCAGTAGGCGGATGTACGGACAAAATACTGAGTGGGGCCTGGTCCCTGTCCTGCAGGACTGCCCTGAGTACACACCCAGTTCATTCCTACTTTTGATCCACAAGCTCTCCTTCTCCCTACTTTTACATTTCTTAGACTAAGATCATCACTAAATATGAGGTCCTACTTTTTGTGCGCTACTCCAATGGCGCACTCATGCAATTTAGAAGTAGTAGGTTGATGTGTTATCAGTTATTTCAGGGGGAATGCTTAGTCCGGGCATAGCTTTGCCATGACTTGGGCAGATTAAAATCTGCCACATTCAGACCTCACCTTTGTGAACAGGGATAACAATACCCATGCCTTGTGTGCATGAGATATGCAGTTGAAATTAAATGATGACTATGAAGCCCCTCCAGAGCTCAGCACAGAGTAGGTACTCAGGAAAAAAATTAATGGAGGTAAATGCTGAAAGGATACTGAATTTAGCATTTCAGACACTCTGTTTTTAAAACTTGATTTAATATCAACTAGGAAGGAGAGAAGGTACATAGGTTACACATTGGGATGCTAGCTATAAGGTTGGTGGTTCAAATCCACCAGCCATTTCATGGGAGAATGAGGCTATCTGCTCCCATAAAGATTTACAGTCTCAGAAACTCTGTCCTATAGCGTCCTTACTACTCAAAATCTACAGCAATGGGTAAGTGGGGAAGGAGGAACCATTGCTACTCATTTTTCTGTGGGACAAATCCCTTCACATGATACACGGGCCTTGCCCTAGTAATAGCTCTATCAAATAGTCACCATGTACATTGAAAGTGAAAAGGGGCGTGAACCTCTAGAAAAATACATATCCATCTCATACTCAGTTTCACTTCTAGAGCAGTATACCTGATAGGACATTGCTAGCCAATAAAGTGAATGAACTGTACTATTTATTCTTCACCTAGTCTGCTACTTTGGTTCATGATACACTAGTTGGAGAACTTATTTTCTCTTTCATAGCAGTTATTATTTTAGGCTTCGGTATATTTTTCTGTGAAAAGGGGTAACCTAACAGTATCTTAATATAATTAAAGTTACTAAGAGTTCCTGATTTTATTAAATACTTTCCCTATCTTCTCTCAGCTTGTTGTGTGATTGGGTTCTGTAAATGTGTTGTTGATCTAGTCTAAAAACAAGTCACTCCTTTTTCTTTTTTTTATCATTTTATTAGGGGGTCATACAACGCTTATCACAATCCATACACACATCAGTTGTGTAAAGCACATTTGTACATTCATTGCCCTCATCATTCTCAAAACATTTCCTCTCCACATAAGCCCCATGGAATCAGGCCCTCATTTTTGCCCCTCCCTCCCCACTCCCCCCTCCTTCATGAACCCTTGATAATTTATAAATTATTATTTTGTCATATCTTGTCCTGTCCCATGTCTCCCCTCACCCACTCTTTTGTTTTGTCCATCCCCCAGGGAGGAGGTCACATGTAGATCCTTGTAATCGGTTCCCCCTTTCCAACCATTCCTCCCTTCACCCTCCCAGTATCGCAACTCCCTCCACTGGTCCTGAAGGGATCATCAGCCCTGGATTCCCTGTCTTTCTAGTTCCCATTTTCACTATTGTGCATCCTCTGGTCTAGCCAGATTTGTAAGGTAGAATTGGGATCATGATAGTGGGGTAGGAGGAAGCATTTAGGAACTAGAGAAAAGTTGTACATTTCATCATTGCTAGGTCGCACCCTGACTGGCTTGTCTCTTCCCCCAAACCCCTCTGTAAGGGGATGTGTCCAGTGGCCTACAAATGGGCTTGGGGTCTCCACTCTGCACTTCCCCATCATTGAATATGATATGATTTTTTGTTCTTTGATACCTGATCCCTTCGGCACCTCGTGGCCACACAGGCTGGTGTGCTTCTTCCATGTGGGCTTTGTTGCTTCTGAGCTTGATGGCCGCTTGATTACCTTCAAGCCTTTAAGACCCCAGACACTATACTTTTTGATAGCTGGGCACCATCAGCTTTCTTCGCCACATTTGCTTATGCACCCATTTGTCTTCAGTGATCCGTTCGACACCCCGTGATCACACAGGTTGATATGTTGTTCCATGTGGGCTTTGTTGCTTCTGAGCTAGATGCCCACTTGTTTACCATCAAGCTTTTAAGACCCCAGACGCTATATCTTTTGATAGCCGGGCACCATCAGTTTTCTTCACTACATTTACTTATTCACCCACTTTGTCTTCAGCGGTTGTGTCGGGAAGGTGAGCATCATAGAATGCCAATTTAATAGGAGAAAGTATTCTTGCATTGAGGGAGTACTTGAGTGGAGGCCCAACGTCCATCTGGTACCCTAATACTAAACCTATAAATATAGGCACATAGATCTATTTCCCCATCCTCTTATATAAATATATTTGCATATGTCCATGCCTTTATTTAGACCTCTATAAATGCCCTTTGCCTCCTAGCTTTTCCTAAAGACAGCAAAATATGCAACTATGAGTGCCTTGATGTGTCTTAAAAATATATATAGCATATAACATGAACCCAATAAGCTCATCTGCCACACAGAGGAGGCTTAACGTATGCCAGGAGGGCCAGCAAAACAAAACATTAAAAGTAGGTTGTTGTTAGGTGCCATCACATCAGTTCTGGCTCCTAGCAATACTGCATACAGCAGAACAAAACACTGCCCCGTCCTGTGTCCTTCTCATACCTGTTTTTGTTATACCCCATTGTGGTGCCCTCTATGTCAATCCATCTTGTGAAGGGTCGGCCTCTTTTGCTGCACTGCTACTTTACCAAGTATGATACCTTCTCCGGTGATTACTCTCTCCTGATATCATGTCCAAAGTATGTGAGAAGTCTCACCATCCTGCTTCTCAGTGGCATTCTGGTTGTACTTCTTCCAAGGAAGATGTTATTCTTTAAGCAGTCCATGGTACTTTCAACATGTTCTGCCAGTACTGTAATTCATAAGCAAAGGTTTGGCCAGGGGTGGGGGTGGAATTCCTTATTTAATGTACCAACTTTCACATGCATATGAGGCAATTGAAAATACCATGACTTAGGTCAGGTGCAATGCATCATTTGATATCCTGGCTGTTGCTTCCATCACGTAGATAAACATTATGAACATGGGACTTCTTTGCATTGATGAGTATAAAAGTATATTTAGAATATTTCCTTATCAATATCTCTGAATCTGACATGAATTGACTCACTCTTATCATATATTGTCTGATTAAATATCTCATTTTTTTTCCTTTAACGAAGTAGTCATTCAGAAACTCTCACTTCGCTGCTTGCTCTATTGTTTGAACTAAGAAGGCTTGTTTGTGGGTAGAGATCAGATTTTCTAATACACTTAGCTCTTTTGAGATACTCTTATTCTCCTTCCATTCAGAGCTGAGCTCAACAAATAAGTTAATGCCTGCTGGATGCTAGTTATCTCCTCTTATTCCTTCTGTACCACAGTGAAGTCAGTTTCCTTGTGGTGGTGGTTGTTAGGTGCCATTGAGTCGCTTCCAATCCATAGCAACCCTGTGTGCAACAGAACAAAACACTACATGGTCCTGTGACATCCCCACAATTGTGCTTTTGCCTGTGTCAATCCAATTGTTTGTTGCTGCCAAGTCTACTGTGACGCTTTTGTAAGCTTATGTATAATAGAACAAAATTTGGCCCAGCCCTATGCTATCTCCACAATTGATAGTATAGTCAAGCCCACTATTGTGATCACTGAGTAACTTTCAACTTAGGGGGCTCTTCATATCAGACAATATGTTCTTGTGGTCGTTAAAATTTTCCTTGCTGATTTCTCAAGTAGATTGCCCAGCCTTTCTTCCTCATTTCTCTTAGTCGGGAAGCTCTAAAACCTGCTTACCATGGGTGAGCATGCTGGGATTTGAAACTCCAGTGACCTGTCATCCAGCATCACAGCACAACAGATTTCTTGACCTATTAATGTCCTTTTCATTCAGTTTTCTTCTCTAGGGTTGGGCACTTCTGGCCACTCTTTTCTCAAAACTCTGCTTTTCCTGGTTCTCTCTCGATATCACTTTTTGGTTAACCTAATTTTCTGATCATTTCTTAACTATTTTTATGGGTTTCTTTTTTCTGTTGACTTGACATTGTTATCCAGACAATGTCTTCATCCAGGCTCCTGTGCATGTGTTCTGTAGCTTTGCCCAGGAGTGCATACTAAAACCCAATATCATTGAAGCAATTTGCTCACAGTGACCCTATAGGACAAGTAGAACTGCACCTTTGGGTTTCTGAAACCATAAACTTTTTTAAATGATTAAATACTTTTATTGGGGGCTCTACATCTCATCACAATCCATACATTCATCCATTGTTTCAAGTACATTTGTACATATGTTGCCATCACCATTTTCAAAGCATTTTCTTTCTCCTTGAGGCCTTGATATCAGCTCCTCATTTCCCCCTTCCCTCCCCCACTCATGAACCCTTGATTAGTTATAGATTATTCTTTTTATATCTTATATTGTCCCCTGTCACCTTCACCCACTTTTCTGTTGTTGGTCCCCTGGGAGGGACTTATATGTTGTTCCTTGTGATCAATTCCCACTTTTTCCCCCACCTTCCTCTTATCCTCCTGGTATATCTATTCTCATTGTTGGCCCTGAGGGGTTTGTCTGTCCTGGGTTCCCTGTGTTGCAGGCTCTTATCTGCAGCAATGTACATGTTCTGGTCTAATCCAATTTGTAAGGTAGAATTGAGATCATGATGGTGGGGGGAGGAAACATTAAAGAACTAGACAGAAAGTTATATGTTTCATGGGTGCTAAACTGCACCCTGACTGGCTCATCTCTTCCTGTGACCCTTCTGTAAGGAGATATCCAATTGTCGACAGATGGGCTTTGGGTCACCA
>NW_022107407.1:288731-295124 GCF_000313985.2 Echinops telfairi
CTGGTGTGCTTCTTCCATGTGGGCTTTGTTGCTTTGGTCTTTGTAATGGAAGTAGTGATACCAGGTGGTGGAGAAAGGGGGAACCGAGTATTAGGATCTACATATAACCCCCTTTCTTGGAGATGAACAACAGAAAAGTGAAGGGAGATGTTGACAGTGTAAGACATGACAAAATAATAATTTATAAATTATCAAAGGTTTGTGTGAAGTTGGGGAGGGAGGGGGAAAATGAGGAGATGATACCAAGGGCTCAAGTCGAAAGCAAATGTTTTGACGATGATGGCAACAAATGTACAAAAGTGCTTGACACAATGGATGTATGTATGGATTGTGATAAGTGTTGTACGAGCCCCCAATAAAATATTTTTTTTAAACGGGGCGGGGGGAAAGAAACTGGGTTGGTTTTTTGTTTTTGTTTTTAAGGATAGTGTCATATGTAGTGAGGTAGGCATTCAAAACCAACCCATGTGTATGTTGACCTTTAGATATGACAGAAGTGGGGACATGGGAGTCAGTGGGGAAAGGAAGGACTTAACAAGTATTTTTAAAGCAAGTGGTTTATCCATATTATGGAGTGAGGAGAGAATTTGATTTCTGCCTCACAACTCACAACAATCAATTTCAAATATATCAAGGGCTTAAATACAACATGCAATTTTTTTAAATGTTTGTATGAAGAATGCCTTAGAATAAGAAAAAAATATTTAGACACAAAGCGCTAACTATAAAAGATGATTAAATCAACTATATTTAATTAAAGGCCTGTTAGGCAAAGTAAGCAATTTAAGTGAAAGGAGAATCACAACTTGAGGTATTTGTAATATAAATAATTAACAAAGGATTAGTAATATAGATAAATAATTTCTTTTAAAAAATCGAAAGGACTTGGAAAGACATTTTTTAGAAGAAATGCACAGAGCTTATAAACAAATTTAAAATGCATCATAGCAGTGATAATCAGGGGAGTATAAATTAAAGACCACATAGAATTCTACTTTATACCCAACAAATTGAGTCTGACAGTACCAGATGCTGAAGGTGTATATTAGGCAAGGTTCTCAAGTCAAACCAAGACATGTATATTTTTTAAATTTCTTTGTATAGCAAAAAGGAATATAACAAAGTAGTATCCACAGCAGCGCAGAGAGCTCAGTCCAACTTACTTTTATGGGTCAGTTAATATACTGAAGGTCTTTCTCACTCATGCAGCCACTAGCCCAAGACCAAGGAAACAAACAGTAGAAAGATGAAATGGCAAGGTATAGCAGAGGCCAGTGGCCCAGCATAGCAAAGCAGGTCACGGTGGAGCCTCAAAGGGTAGCAAGGTGGCTAGCTGGAGGTGTAGCATATGGAATAGTGGCAGGTGAACAGACTGAACCCACAAGCAACAGACAAAGGCAAGGTGGAGCAGTAGCACAGCATGGAATAGCAAGGCACAGGACACATTCTAGCAAGGTGGCCCAGAGCACTGAACGGCCCACAGGTAGCACAGCATACATGATGAGGCAGGCCAGTTTGCTTAGGCAGCATGCTGGTCCAACCACAAAGGGGTAGGAAGGGCACCTCCAGAGAGCCATATATTTCAGTTGTACCCTTAAGTGAGGTGATCAGGCTGTGACCTGATTAACAAGCTAACTTCCACCCATATCTTCTTACAGATGCCATACTGACACACAAAAACCTAACTTTTAACAGATGAGAGTTAATACATTGTTGGGGGTGTGTAAGTAGGCAACACTGTTCTAATAACAAATATACCTCACCAAGTTAAACATTTCTCTAGCATATTACCTGTAGGTATATATCCAACAGAAACTCCTGTACATACGCAGCTGGGGTTATGTGTGAATTTTGTGTTATAGTTATGGGGAAAACCACTTTGATAAAGGGTAGGGCTGCAAAATTATTAAAGTAATTGTTTTCAACACAATGTAACTGGGAAAAAGGGAATTGGCAGAGGTTGTGAGATAGATATATTCGCAGAAATGGTGGTGACATGGAAGAAATAGCAGAAAAACTCTTAAGACTGCTTATGCAGAGCCAAACAACTTAAGGGTTTTTATTTTGGGGTTTGGAGTTTTAGAGTCATAGTTTCATAGGACATCCAGTTAATTGACATTATATTAGTGCTTCTGTTCTACTTTCTGAGGTCATTAAGGTTTACACGTGGCCACTCACAATTCAACAATGGTCTCTGTTCTTTTGGTGCAACTAAGAAAGCCAGAGAAGAAAATTGCCTCCACAAATAATTGTTTCTTTTGCTATGAGATCAGAATCCATGGTGTCTGAATACCATTACTGAACATTTTGATCAAAGATTCTTTAGAAGAATCTTTGATCAAAAGAGGGAAGTGCAGAATAGAATTTCAAAACTCAAGGAATCCAGATTTTTCTGGAGCCATGGACCTTGTATGAACCCTTGAAACTATGGTCCTGATGTTATCTTTCAGCCTTATCTCCTGAAGTCATCTAAAACCCAAACAATACTTTAGCTTAACTAGTAAAGAATATCTTCTTTAAGCATTGAGCTCTTTTAATCTCTATAGGAAATCAAGTTGACAACAGTAACTGGAAATACTGAGCTTAGAAGGTGGTGAGTTATGTTCATGATAAACAACTCAGAAAAGGAGGGTGAAAATGGCTGCACAATTCAAAGTCAGTGCCCTGAATTACACCTGTAGAAATTGTTGATTTGATGTATCATTTGCTATATATATTAGTAATAAAAATATATTTCTAGAAAATGCTCATAATAATATTCACTAACAGTTAAGAACTCAAAAAACAAAAATAGGTTACTAGAGAATGGACAAATAAATTAGATATATCCATTCTAAAGTGTATTGTTCAAGAGTCAACATGACAGGAACAAGGACTCTGGTGTCAACAGAGGCATTCTATAGTCCCAAAGGTTAAACAGGCCTTAGCTTCTCCCTACACCATACCGAGGGGTTCTTGCACACCTAAGGTGTGTGTATGAAGAGGCAGTGTTAGGAGAGGCTCTGAAAGGAGTGAACTGGAGTTGTGCTAGGTGTGTGTGTGTGTGTGTGTGTGTGTGTTGTTATTCACATACTGTAGCATCTAATTGACTTCCTCAGAATAATTGATTCCTAACCACTATTCTCCTTATGAGATAACAACTTTATCTTTTTTTCTGTTTCTTCCTCTGCCTCTCTGTGCCCTCTCCTACATTCATAAAGTGCCCATTGTTTTTTCATCTTGTGAATAAAAGATAACTTTAAGAATAAGGTGGAATCATGTCTCATGAAGATTAAAAAATGAACATAAGTTGTATGTTAAAGATTTCATTGTAATCAATCTATGAGGGAACCATGAAGATGATCAAGTGAGTTCAAAAGAAGTTGAAGAAGAGACACATGTATAGATCAGCAATACCGAAATAAATGTGCAAATGGATGAAGGACCAAGGAGAGCAGTTGACTACTTTTCCACTGGACAGAACTAAACTTGCATCTCCTTAGACAAGAATTAATTTGCATCATGATCCCAATTCTACCTTACAAATCTGGCTAGACCAGAGGATATACACTAGTACACATAGGAATTGGAAACACAGGGACCAGTGGAGTGAGTGGCAATACCGGGAGGGCAGAGAGAGGGTTACAAGGATCTACATGTGACCTCCCTGGCGGATGGACAAGAGAAAAGTGGGTGAAGGGAGATGTTGGACAGGTCAAGATATGACAAAATAATTTATAAATAATCAAGGGTTCATGAGGGAGGGGTGGGGGAAAGGGAGGAGAAAAATGAGCTGATGCCAGGAGCTTAGGTGGTGAGCAAATATTTTGAGAATGATGAGGGCAATGAATGTACAAATGTGCTTTACACAGTTGATGTATGTATGGATTGTGATAAGAGTTGTATGAGCTAATAAAACGATTACCAAAAAATATATATTTTAAAAATCGTTTAACATTAAAAGTGAACATGAGGTTCTGGGAAGAAGGAGAAAAAGCTGATATCAAACTATTCAAGTAGAATGATAATATTTTGAAAATGATGATGGCAACATATGTATAGGTTCGCTTGAGATAATTTATGGATTGTTATAATATCTGTAAGATCCCCCAATAAAATGTTAAAAATAAAAAAGTAAACATGAGTGAATTAACAGCTATACCTCATGAATAAGTGTCAATGTTGGAAAATATTTAGAAAAACAAGTTCTAGGAGATCATAGAGAGTGTATTTCTATTAAGCTCAATACCAAATGAAAACAAAATATTATCCAGCCATGCATATGCAATAAAATGCTATTGTAGAATTGTTTGTTACTATTGTAGGATAAGAGTGGAATATATATATGTGAATGTTCTCATTCTTTGATTAGGGGGTAAAATTATGGTTGCTCATTATGCTTTATTACTAATATATGTAGTTTTGGATTAAATGTATTTGATACGTATCTTGAATATGCTGTTTAAAAGTTGATACATTATAAAATGATATGATAAACTGGGATGGTAATTTTGTGAATAATGTTCTGTATATATCAAGTATATTTTTTAAAGAGAGAAGAACAAGATTGAATAGTAAAGATAGGGAGACAGGCGAGTAATGCTAATGGTGTGTCTGTGGGTCTTGACCAATAGGACTAGAGCAGTATGTAAACTCAGGGTAGTTAGAATATGAGGCTAAAGATTCAGAAGGTGGATGATGAGAGCTTGTACATGCAATCATATACACTGGCCTTAATCTAGAGCAGTGGTTTCCAACCTTCCTAATGCCACGACCCTTTAATACAGTTCCTCATGTTGTGGTGACCCCCATACAAGTATTTTCATTGCTACTTCATAACTAATTTTGCTACTGTTATTAATTGTCATGTAAATATCTGATATGCAGGATGTATTTTCATTGTTACAAATTGAACGTAAAGCATAGTGATTAATCACAAAACAATTATTTATTTCTAATTACAAATAAATTAAATTTTGTCTTGAAGCCTGATGTCGCATAGGTCTTTATGCCAGGTACTCCTATGTGGGCATATCTGCATGTGGGTGGACCTCCCTGGAGATGGATAGAGAAGCGGAGTCTCGGTTCCTAAGACCCTTGGAAATTTGTGTTTTCTGATGGTCTTAGGTGACCCCTGTGAAAGGATTGTTCGACCCCCAAAAGGGTCACGACCTACAGATTGAGAACCACTGATACTAGAGGGTGATGGGGAAGAACCATTAAAATAATTTCAGCTTGCACTGTGAATTTAACAGATGTGAAGATGCGCGAAACAGGAGTGAGGTTAAAATCAGGTCAGAAAAGATGACAATCATCTTGTTGGTTATTTAGGGTCATGAGAGAGGAATAGGGAATCCCAGTTGGGAGAGAGATAGCTTTCATCTGGCTTTCATCAATGAGTGTGTAGTGGCGCTGTTTGCTGAGATTGGGCATGTAGGAGGAACATAGAGGAACATAGAGCACAGTCTTGTGCCATCTTCAAGCCAGTGCTGTGTTTGAGCCCATTGTTAGTTACTGTGTCAGTCTGTCTCTTTGATTGTGTCTCTTTTTCATTGACCGTTTACTTAACCAAGCATGATATCCTTCTCAAAGGATGACTGGTCCTTTCTTGTAACATGTCCAAAGTATGTGGCATGAAGTCTTACCATCCTTCCTTCTAAGGAATATTCTGATTGTACTTCTTTTGTTCATTGATTTGGCAAGTCATGGTATAATCAATATTCTTTACCAACACCATACTTAAGACTTTAATTCTTTCTGGTCTTTTCTATTTATTCTTCAGCATTGGCATGCAACTGAGGTGATTGAAGTAGAGACTAGTCATGCCATGGTTGTGGGTGAGATAATTTACAGAGACCAAAAGAGAGCCCAAAGTATAATTTAGAGGCCTAGAAGTGGAGGATAGCCATGAATACAGTGAAATGCTAAAGAGACCAGAAGAAGACCATTTCAAGGCATGGTAGCAGAACCCAGTGCTATGGAGTTCTGCTAATAAGATACAGAACACTTATGGCATTTTTAAGAGTAGTTGATGTGGAATTTTGAAATCCATTGCTAGAATGTGTTTGGTTGAAGTTTGGGAGAAGGAGAAGCTTTGTCAATTATTTAAAGATTGGTTGTGAAAGGAAGGGGAGAGATTGGACAGTTCAAGGAGTAGAAGGTAGAACTGAATGAATGTTTTAGTATAGAAACAAACATGTGCTGAAGGAAAGTACTAGTACAAACACTAAAACAAATTTAGAAACTTATTTTTTAAATACTTTTATTGGGGGCTCTTACATCTCTTATCACAATCTATATATTCCTCTAGTGTCAAGTAAATTTACACATATGCTGCCATCATCATTTTCAAAGCATTCTCTTCCCACTTGAGCCCCTGATATTAGCTCCCCATTTCTTCCCCCTCCCTCTCCC
>NW_022107407.1:295726-301828 GCF_000313985.2 Echinops telfairi
ATCTTCAAGCCTTTAAGACCCCAGATGCTATATCTTTTGATAGGCTGGCACCATCAGCTTTCTTCACCACATTTGCTTATGCACCCATTTTGTCTTCAGTCATCGTGTCAGGATGGTAAGCATCGCAGAATGCTAGATTGTTAGTGTTCTTGTGTTGTGGGAGTATTTGAGTTGAGGCCCAATGTCCATCTCCAACCTTAATTCTTAACATATAGATATAAGTTCATAGTTCTATTCCCCTCTCTTTTATACACACACACACACATACATACACATATATACATGCCTGTATTTAGACCTCTATAAATGACCTTTGCCTCCTGGTTCTTTCTTCTATTTACTTTTTACTTTCCTTTTGTCCCACCATCATGCTCAGCCTTCATTCGGGTTTAGTGACTCCTCACTACTACATTGCCCTTGATTGAGCCCCACTAGGCATCCTACGACCTTCCTTCCACTGATTTTAGTTCACTTATTGTTCCCTTGTCCCTGGGTTGGTTCCCCCTAGCCCATTTCCTTTCTCCCACCTCCCCTTCTCCGGTATCCTTCCAGAATCATTTGTCCCATTCTTTTCATCTCCAAATTATTTATCCTGCCTATCTTATCTAGATAGACATGAGATACATTAATAAGTGCAAAAACCAGGCAAAGTCAAATAAGACAACAAAGGAAGTCAAAACCAACAAAATAACAGAAAACACGAACAAAATAACAATACGAAAAAGAAAGCCGCTGACAAACATGAAAAAGCCTATAAATAGTTCAAGGTCTGTTTTTTGACCATTACGAGTGTTTTTCAGTCGAGTCTGATGAGTTGCCACACTGTCTCCCAAGTTTATTTTTGGTATTCCCCGGGGGTATCAGTCTGCTTCCCCTGCCGCTCTGCTGTATGCCCTCAGTGCCTTGCCCCAGCATGATGGGGCCAGACCATGCACTGTTCCCACACTGTGTCTCCAGTGCTGTACCCTGCAGCCTCATGGTTCAGTGAGGGACACCTTGTCCTGTGGTGGGGCCGGCCCTCCGGTCTTCCCTGTGCGTTGTCTGCTCCAAGCAGGAACATTGTCCTCAGGGCTTGGTGGGCCAGGAGGGCCAGGATGTCCTCCCTTCCCTCTCTATCCCTTTGTGTTTCTCCCATGTGCTCTAGTCCTACGCACCCCTCTCCCCAAGCTGTAGTCACAGTGCGGTCCTCTAAAATGCAGTCTTCTGAGGAGTGAGGGTGGTTGTCAACATAGTTGGGATTGGGGCTGGCCTTGCAGACCTCTCTATTGGTTCCCTGGTATATGCCAGTATGTTGTATCCACATCTTGGCGCATCAGGTTGAAACCTGGTCTCTCCTCCTGTGGAGATATAAATAATACCCTCCCCTTTAGAAACTTATTTTTTTAATCTGACTTCCAGAGAAACTGACTGGATTTATTGTATATTTTAAAAGATGAGTCTGCAATAAAGCTGGCTTCTATTGCATAGGTTCCCAAACATTTTCAGAAAAAAATTGCACACGGTCCCCCTGGCAATTAAAAGGTTTTGTAATAAAGCCCATAATCCAAGATAAAGTGTAAGGTATGTACTTTTGCAGTCTCGCAAAGGTCAGTCCAGCATACCCCCAAAGGGCAAGATCACCACCCACTTTGCAAACACTGCACTCAGTAGATACAACCTCACCCTCCAGATAGATGTTGAGGAGACCAGGTAGGGAGGAAGGACAAATATATGATGGCATGGCCTCAGGTACCCCACTGCACCCCATTTTTCTTGTATCACCAGGTGTCTCTTCATGTGCCTCTTCATATGGCCCTTTCTGCAGCCCTCAACCCTGTCCAGAAATGGCCTTTTCATGTCTGTGAGTATGTACTATCAAAAACGTTACTTTCACTCATGAAAATTTTGACTTGCAATCATGCTTCTACCATGTGAAATCTTTATGAGTAGAGAACCAAGAACTAATGAAAACCATCCCACAGGATAACACACTGAAAGCTTTAGCCAAAAAGAAGGATCCAGAAAGTGATGGAAAACCAATTGAAATGTTTCAACAAACTGATGAAGAACTGGAAGCACTTACTATATACGAGAGTATAAACCGACCCGATATCAGCTGAGGCACATAATTTTACCACAAAAACTGCATTAAAAATGTGCTGAAGATGTGGTGAAGAAAGCTAATGGTGCCCGGCTATCAAAAGATATAGCGCCTGGGATCTTAAAGGCTTGAAGATAAACAAGCAGCCATCTAGCTCAGAAGCAACAAAGCCCACATGGAAGAAGCACACCAGCCTGTGTGATCACGAGGTGTCGAAGGGATCAAGTAGCAGGCATCATCAGAGCAAAAAATCATATCATTGTGAATGAGGGGGAGTGTGGAGTGGAGACCCAAAGCCCATCTGTAGGCAATTGGACATCCCCTTATGGAAGGGTCGCGGGAAAGAGAGGAGCCAGTTAGGATGTGATGTAGCAACTATGAAACATACAACTTGCGTCTAGTTCCTAAATGCTTCCTCCCATCCCCTCCCACTATCATCCCAGTTCTACCTTGCAAGTCCGTCTAGACCAGAGGATCTACACTGGTACAGATAGGAACTGGAAACGCAGGGAATTCAAGGCAGGTGATCCCTTCAGGACCAGTGGTGTGAGTGGCAATACTGGGAGGGTAGGTTGGAAAGGGGAAACCAATTACAAGGATATACATGTGACCTACATGTGACCTCCTCCCTGGGGGACGGACAACAAAAAAGTGGGTGAAGGGAGATGTCAGACAGGGCAAGATATGACAAAATAATAATTTATAAATTATCAAGGGTTCATGAGGGAGGAGGGAGCAGGGAGGGAGGGGAAAAAATGAAGACCTGATGCTAGGGGCTTAAGTGGAGAGCAAATGTTTTGAGAATGATGATGGCAATGAATGTACAAATGTGCTTTACACAATTGATGTATGTATGGATTGTGATAAGAGTTGTATGTGCCCCTAATAAAATGATTTTTTTTAAATGTGAAGAACTCGGCTTATACTCAAGTATATATTATATTCATCGATGCCAAGAAATTTTGAAGACAGCAACTTGGTCAACTGAGTAAAAGATTCATATCTGAACCCATTCCAAAGAAAGGTGATCCAAAAGAATGCTCAAGTTATCGAACAATATCATTGATATCACTTGCAAGTAAAATTTTGCTGAAGACCATCCAACATTGATGGTAGCAATACATTGGCAGAGTGCTGCCTTGAGATTCATGGAAGATTCAAAAGAGGACTCGGAACAAAAGCTCTCATTGCTGTTATCAGACGGATCAAAGCAGAGAAAACTAGAAAGATGTTTACTTGTGTTTTATTGATGATGCTTTGTCATTTACCTGTATGGATCATAACATGCTACATAACATTGAAAAGAATGAGAGTTCAAGCACACTACATTGTGCTCTTGCAGAACTTGTACATGGATCCAGAAGCAGTTGTGAAAACAGAACAAAGGAATACTCTGTGGTGTAAAGTCAGGAAAGGTGTGTGTCAGGGTTGTATCCTCTCATCATACTTATTCAATCCATGTGTTGGGCAGATACTCAGAGAAGCTGACTTGTATGAAGAAGAACATGGCATCAGGATTGGTTAACCTGTGATAATGCAGATGACACACTTTGCTTGCTGAAAGTGAAGAAGACTTGAAACACTTACTGATGAAGATCAGGAAATGTAGCCTTCAATGTGAATCACGACTTGATGTAAAGGAGAGCAAAATCCTCACAACTGGTAATATGATAAATGGGGAAAAGATGGAAGTTGTCAAGGATTTTGTCTTTCTTGGATCCACAATCATGGAAGGAGCAGTCAAGAGACCAAAAGACAAGTAGCATTAAGTAAATCTGCTGCACAAGACCTCTTTAGAATATTGAAAAGCAAGGATGTGACTATGAAAACTAAGGTAAGCCTGACAAGCCATGGTATTTCAATTGCCTCATATGCATGTGAAATTTGGACATAAAATAAGGAAGTCCAAAAAAGAATCAATGCATTTGAATCGTGCTGGCAACAAATATTGAAAGTACCATAGAGTGCCAAAAGGACAGTCTATCTTGGAAGAAGTGCAGCCAGAGGTATTGTGACAGTTACATAATCTGTCAACTTGAGTGAAGGGGTGGAATGTAGCTTATCGATCAGGCCTGTCAGTAGCCAAAGATGCCTCTGTGTGGGCATGCCCTTCTCTTGAGGATTCTGGAAACTCCTGTATTCCCCCCCTGGAGGTAGACACACACTTTCGCTGTGCTACACCTTCCTGTTGAGAAGCCAGATGGAGCTATGCTGATGGAGCCAGAGCCTTGGAACTGGAGGAGCCAGGGAGACTCATGCTAGCACTGAGATGCTTCCACTGCCACTGGATCCACAAGACTTTCTACCCACTGGCCTGTGGTCTTGCATTCGGCGTCATTACCCACTGGCCTGTGATGATCTTACATTTGGTGTAAGTCTGAAGAGCAATTTATAGACTGGTAGCACACATATGGGCTAATATTGAACTTAATGGACTTGATCTGGACTGGGCTGGGATGTTTTCTCAATATACAATTGCTTTTTTATATAAAGCTCTTATACACATGAGTGTCGATGAATTTGTTTTTCTAGTCAACACAGACTAGCAGAGATCCTTAGAGGCAAGAATGGCAAGCCTTCATCTTTCATACTTTGGGCATTTGCAGAGACCACTACCTGGAGAAACATCGTATTTGGTAACAGAGGGGCAGGGAAAAAGAGGAAACCCCTCAAGGAGATGGATTGCCACCATGGCTACAACACTGGCTCAATCATAAGAACTCACGATGTGGTAAAAGAGCTGAACCTGACATTACTTAAAATAGAGGGATGCTAAAGTGAAGAAGATGGTTTACTCAGGGTGAATGAAAAGATGTGAAACAGCAGTGGTTACAAAGCTAGGGATTATGTTGTGACAAAGATATCAGCACAACCCTGGAAATATATAGGTTTAGTGCTTGGCTTGGTTGAGTCATTTAATACCTTTGGCATTGAGGGGGAAGTAAGATACTAATTTTGGATGGTTTGTATCAGATTAGCAGGAGCATCTGACTTAAGAGAGCAGAATAATTATTGGGTTTTATCAAGCAAAAGTGAAAGCATGGTGTTTAATTTGAGATGTCACCTTTAGGGTTTTGGGGGGCTTTTTTACTTAAGCAATGTCAAGTTGAAGGACATCGGGGACAGTTATGATTTTGTTATGGTGGAAGATGAGAATAAATGCTAAGGACTTAGTAATGTAAGTAGCAGTTATCAGTTGGTATTCGGTGGGGTAAGAAAAGTTAATCAAGTCTTGAAAAGGGCAAAAAGGATTTCATCCAATGTTTACTATTGTCCTGTTAGGGATAAATGCAAATTTTCAGGAGGAAAAATGTGTACTAATTCACTTTCAAATTATGAATACAAGTCTTATTACTATTTTCTGGTAAAAATCTGAGAAAACTTTTATTATTTGGTAAATTTGATTGATTCCTAATACCTGGATCATGCCAAATTTGCAGCAGTAGGAGAACCATCATCTACATATACCCTTTTTAACTTCTCTTCCTGTGAATTCAATGGCCTTTTAGAGAATGAGTAAATACTGACTAGAAAATTATGGAAGACTTTTGGTTGAGACTCATTAGACATGAAATATATACTGTAATATGACATTGGTACATTTCATTAATTTGGCACTAGCCAATAGCTGCACAACAATAACACGAGAGTAACATTTCCTGTGGAGTCTATAATAACGTGACCAGACGTCCCGCTTTTGGCAGAACAGTCCCGATTTTTAACAATTTGTCCCGCGTCCCGCGGTGTTTTTAGAAAGTCCCGATTTCTGGAAAGAATGCACGACAGGATAGGGAACGACGAGAGAACGGGAAGGGAATATACAGTTTTCTGCTGCCGTGTGGCTATTTCGCCAGGATATGAGTTTTATATTATTTTTGTTAATTTTTTTTAACATTTTATTAGGGGCTCATACAACTGTTATCCCAATCCATACACACATCCATTGTGTAAAGCGCATTTGTACATCGTTTCTCAAAACATTTTCTCTCCACTTAAACCCCCGACATTAGGTCCTCATTTTT
>NW_022107407.1:305480-307332 GCF_000313985.2 Echinops telfairi
ACCTGCCAAGGCCCAGTGATCACAATGGTGCAGGCCGCACCTGAAAAAGTTCTGAGTGAACACAATTGGAACGTTCCAAGAGTGGAGCCAGTCAACCAACAAGACCTGCACAACCGATTGTCTCCAGATAAAGTCATTGAACTATGGGAGCGTGAGGGGCAAATAGTCTCACCCAGGGGGGATTGTTTCACCCAGTTTATGTATCCTGTAAAGAGTATAAAAGCTTGGCTTATGCCCCAGGCCGGGATCCTTGTCTTTAGTGACCACTGGGTTGGTGCCTTAGCACTTGGGCCCTAGCTCGAGCTAGCAAATAAACTCCTTTGTTGTTTGCAGCCTCGGTGACTCTGCCTCTCTGTTCCTGGGGGCACGGGAAAGTCGGCAGTAACAGATCACTGCACAGCCCTTGTAAGCTTCAGATCTTTCCCCAAATTTTCCCACTGTTTCTAAGAGCTACTGTCCATAGTTAAGAAACATCTTTCTTTACCTCTGCCCACTCACTGGCCTCCAGATTACATTTCATCAAGAAAACTTGATCACATTTCTTCCTTAACCCAGCTGAAACCAGAACACTGTAATGCTATGGAAAACAATAGCAGAGCTCTTTCTGAGCAAGAGTAGTCTCTTGTTGCTATGATCTGTGAGCGCCCACTCTATTCTACATCTCATTAAGGAAGATCTGTAATTTTGGAGGACACTAATGTCCACTGGTATAGCATAATATACAAAGTCAATGCTCTACATTCAACATGGTGAATGGCAGCTGGAGTTTTAACAGTTAGTGAGCAGCCACCTAAGGTGCTGCTGTTGGTGTCTTTAGTAATGCAGGGAAAAGACAAATGATAAAAATCAAAAGACACATGGAAACATGTGTTCCAATGGACTAATGGACCAGGCCAAATAATCAGCCTCCATGGCCCTGGGACCAGAACTAGATGGTGCACCACAACCACAACCAACTTCTCTGGGGGAAAAAAGGATCACCATAGATGGTCTTGGATAGAGTAGGTGAAAAATATGGAAGAAAACATAAAATAACAAAACAGTCTAGGCTTGTTGGTTGGATAGAGACTGATGAGACCTCTGAGACTATGGTCTTTAGCCACCCTTCAGGTCTGAGACAGAACTCAACCATGTATTACGAGAATCAACCACTTAAGAGCATGTAAGACCCATGGACCAAGTATAGAGGTCTAGGAAAGAAGGAAGAATGGAAATAGACAACCTAGAAAAGAAGGGGGGTAAGTGATGGTACATTGAGGGGATTGCAGTGGATGAGTTGGGACACCATGTCTGAACTGTCCAATGTTAAAGCTGATGACCTGCTCCGTGAAACTTCACCGAATTCGCAATAAGATTGTTTTGTCTTTTTGATTTGTTTTTAATTGGGAATAATATTCAGTCTTCTTTGTTTATGATTGAAACTCTGGCATTTCAAACTTAACATCCTTGCTCATGAGCTTCTTATAAACTCCAGAAAAGGTTTCAACCTTGTGTTCTACATTGTTCTGCTGGGCTTTGTCCAAATGAATCTTTATAAGCCTGCTGCTGTCCAGCTTTCCTCGGATTCTCTTGCCCACAGTTTGTTTGTTTCTGTTTTTTTTTAAGTCATTTTATTGGAGACTTGTACAACTTTTATCACAATCCATACATGCATTCAATCAGGCATGTTTGTACATAAGTTGCCTTCATTTTCTAGACATTTACATTTAATTTCTTTTTTTAATCATTTTATTAGGGGCTCATACAACTCTTATCACAATCCATACATACATCAGTTGTGTAAAGCACATTTGTACATTCATTGCCCTTATCATTCTCAAAACATTTGCTCTCCACTTAAGCCCCTAGCATC
>NW_022107407.1:309125-310488 GCF_000313985.2 Echinops telfairi
GGTGTGGTGGGATCAGATTGGGTGCAATTCCCACACTGTGTCTCCTGTGTTGTCCCCTGTAGTTGCCCACAGTTTCACCTGGGAAGACCAAGTCTTCAAGGATGGCATCGTGCACAGCTGTCAGAATGTGGCTTTTGGGAAACTTTGGATTATTCTTCGTACAGTTTTTCCGAGTTGGTTTAGGCAGATAAATATTGTCTGGGCAATAAAGACAACGTGCTTTGCAATTAATTTTTTTCTTCAGTTGCCGTGCTAGCTGGACTTGGATTTTCTGGAAAGATTTCAGTTGAGGAACAGAAACAAAGATTATAATAGCTTTCCAACCACCAACAACTTCAATTTCCTTGGCTGCTATTATATTCAGCTCTCTTAGCTGAGCCTTTAGCTCCAACTACATCTCCAGCTCTAAAAGAGACTGAGAAATGCCAGACTCGAATTCATCTGACTTTTCGTCATTGGGCTTCACAATCTTTGCGCTTGAACTGGACGTGGCCTTTTTCTTGCTGAGTGCCAGTCTAGGAAGAGCAGGTTTTTTTTATTTTTAATGATAAAAAAATTCAGTTGAGGTCACAAGAAGTGAAGAACACAATATGAAATCCAAAGAGGTCCAGGTGACCATCCCAAGGAGGGGAAAAAACGAAAGTATGTGATTAGTCATCATAAAGAAGCATGGTTCCACACTGCTTCTTGAATGCATATGAGGCTGCAGCTGTCAGGCTCCCCCTTATCTCATCATGACCTTTTGGGAACAAATGTGCCCAGACATCTTCCATTGCAGATTAACAAACTGCTTCTGAGGAGTATTTACACCTGCCTTCCGAAGAGAAACCATTCATTTAACAAACTGCTCTTTAGAGATTTATAGATGCAGCTTTCCATCCTGCCATAGCTATCTAAATTATGATTCAATTCTTTTTTTCCTTTATTTCTAAAAAGTTGGGTAGATTTTTTTAAACATTTATGTATCATATTTATTGCCATTAGGCTGCCATTTTTTTAAAAATTTGTAAGACTAACGTTTCTCAACATGCAGAGTTAACACTGACAGCTTAAGTAACTATCAATACTGCTCCTTGGAAGCAGTACAACTGTTTTAGAGTTTTGAAACTACACAATTTTAATACACAAACCTTATTTAGTGTATATTAAAATCAGGAGGTTCTGAACAGCTGGTTAGGAAGGTAGCCAAGATGTAGGAAAGATGTCTGTGCCTCCTTTTCAAGGGCAGCCAACTCTTGAATGGTCGGTGCCAAAATGTCCATATGTTCTTTATAGTTTCCACCACCAGCAGCCCTTTTTTGACCATCAGTAACTTTCCCATCAAATTCATCCAATGGTACTTTTTTTTTTTTAACATTTTATT
>NW_022107407.1:312187-322668 GCF_000313985.2 Echinops telfairi
TCCCTGGGGATCTTGCTACTCCCCTCCCCTGCTGTTCCGCTGCACTCCCCCAGTGCTTTGCCTCAGTGTGGCGGGGTCAGATCAGGCGCAATCCCCACACTGTGTCACTGGTGTTGTCCCCTGCAGGGCCATGGATCAGTGAGGGTCATCACGTCTCATAGTGGTTCTACAGAAGATAATTGTTTGATCCATCTTGTGTTCCTTGATTGCCCGGACAGTATACTCTCCCTTTAAGATCTCCCTCCAAGATCTTTGTCGTTTGAGCATTTAAAGAATTTCCAAAAAGTTTTTAATTTTAAACTTTGTGTTAGTCTGGGTAGTCTAGAGAAACAAATCCATGAAGACTCATGTATAAGAAAGAGCTTTATATAGAGAGTAGTTGTATATGAAGAAAACGTCCCAACCCAATCCAGTTCAAGTCCATAAGTCCAGTATTAGCCCATAAGTCCAAAATCAGTCTATAAATTCCTCTTCAGACTCATGCAACACATGCAATGATGCCGAATGCAGGAAGATCACAGGCCAGTGGGTGGAAAATCTTGTGGACCCAGTAGCAGTGGAACCTGGTTTGTGTCTCCATGTTGCTCCTCTAGCTCCAGGACTCTGGCTCTTGATTATCAGGTAGCTCCATCTGGCTTGTCATCAGGAATTTCAAGCAAGGATAGTGTGTGTCCCACCTCCAGGAAGGAAGACAGGAGTTCCCAGAATCCACAGGGGAAGGCCATGCCCATACAGAGGCCTCATTAGCTATTACCTGTTTGACAAGCTAGACTCCAGCCCTTCACAAGTTACAGAGTATGTAACTGCCACAAACTTATATAAGTTAAAAACAAAACATGCCCCTGCCTCACTAAAATGCATTTTTGCTCCTCATTTAAGTATATGAGAAATGGTTCAGGATAGGGCAGTGTTGAATGTGGGATCATGGGGCCGCTAAGAATTGGCAACAACTGGAGGGCACTTAACAACAATAAATGATGAAGAGCAACAGAAGTGCTTTAATTATCACATGAAAACATGTGCCCTCGTGCCTGCTGTGTTAACTGCTGAGTGAATTCTGACTCATGATGACCCCAAGTGTTGAGTGTGTGAAGACTGCAATCTTAACTGAAGCAGATTTTCCGGCCTTTCAGGTGTTGCTGCTGGGTGGGTTCAAACTGATAACATAGGTTAGTAGCCAGGTACAAACCTAGGAAAAATAAATCTGTTAATCACAAAATATTCTCCTGTCATTAACTCTATCCTGATCACGCCTTTAGTTTGTATGTCTTGGCCCTTTCACTTTGTGTTGCATTTTTAAGGACACACACATTGCTTTGTAACACTTATTGTTCCATCATATCAAGAATTTATACAATCACTACCACAATCAGTTTTAGAACATTTTATTTCAGGGCTAAATCACTTTTAAATGAGTGGTATAATCACGATTAGCTCTAGTGCTACCTACCCCCTCACGCATACACTGTTGGCTCCCCCAACCCCCTCACCCTCCCTAGCTCCCACTCTCCACCCCTACTTCTTCTATAAATGCTTGCATTGGTTATTATCTCTGTGCATCCACTCCTGTGCGTCACAAACTGGAAACCCAACAGGAACAATAAAAAACCAAAAACAGTGGTATGGGTAAAATGATATAAATATAAAAACACAAATCATGTACGAAAGAAAAGACCATGTAACACTCACATCGTGTATTATTATCTCTCACTTAGATTGTAGGGTATGTAACAGGAAACGAATGAGCTCTCCAGCTTTCCTTGTATGTTTTTAGAAACCAAAACGTTTGAAAAGAGTAGATGTTTAGAAAATGCTAGTTGACTATTCATCTGACTTGAAATGAAAGGCACTGTGAGAGGAGCCTGGAGTCAGATGTGCTGTTTATATTTTCAGTGACAGCATTGTGATGAGATGTAGTGTGTTTTCTCATATATGACTCCTTAGATGTCTCCAATGATTAAAAACAGGAGGATTTGGGGCAAGTTAAGGAGCCTCTCTAAGCTGTAGCTTCTCCATCTTAAAATGGATACTTACCTAATAGGTGCCAGAATAAAAATATTAAATCCAGGGGAAGGAAGGGGGAAGCAGCGTTCTTCAGTGATAGGGTTCTTGCCTTCCATGCTGGAGACCTGGATTCATTCCCAGCCAAAGTGCCTCGTGCAGCTACCACCCATCTGTCAGTGGAGACTTGGTGTTACAATGATGCTAAACAGGTTTTAGGACCTTTCAAACTAAAACAAACCTGGAAGAAAAGCTTAACAAACTATTTCAGAAAATCAGCCAGTGAAAGCCCTAGACCATGATGATTCAATTCACAACGAATCATTCATATGGCAAAGAAGCAGGCATTTTGTTCTGTGTCTGGTGTCATCATGAGTAGTCAGAGATCACATCAGCAGCTTATAACAGCCACCACAAAAAGCATTCAGCACAGAGCCTGGCTAAAATGATGAAGATGGCTTAAGGAGATGAAGGAAACTACGTCTCTGAATGTACATTAACTGAAACTACATTAACTGAAGCGTGATAATGAAGACACTTGAGAGACATTCCATTTTTTTCAGAGCCATGCAACAAATATACCTCATTTCTTAGATGTGTGTAAATCTAATTAAACACTGCCAATAGCATAGTGAAGTTTAGGGATATGATACCTGCTGTCATGATGTGGTGTGACTGGAAATTCTCCAAAGACACTACGAACTCTGTAGATGATGCAGGGGGAAGCTATTACAGTCAGGATGCAAATTAAGAGAAGGTGCTTAATGACCTTTGCCAAATAGTATTTTGAGGGGTAAGTACCTTTTCTATATGAGTTTTTATTTAAATTTCATATGGGCTCCTTCCTGAAGAAAATCAGAAGGGAGCCATTAATTTGTTTTCACAATTAAGGATCACCTTCCTGTTACAGGATTCACATCTTGCAAATGGATTCGTCTGGTCATCAGGGGAATTATATCAGACATAATGGGTAGTTTATGTGTGATAGGCTGAATAATTTCTCATAAAGATGTGATTAAATTAAGTGTCTTGAGTAGGAAACAATGGGGGCCCTCATTAAGTGTTGGTGAGACTAAGTTGGTGCAACTACTATGGAAAATGATATGATTCTCTCTTAAAAAGTTAGAAATAGAAATCACATATGTCTCAACAACTTCATTATGTGTTATATATCCATGAGAAATACGAGCTATGACATGATCATGTTTATCAAAGCACTAGTCAAAATATCACAAAGATGGAAATAACTTATATGTCCATTACATTGCGCCTCTACTCAAGTACTCCCTCAGTGCAAGAGTTCTATTAAACTGGCATTCCATGATGTTCACCTTCCTACACAATCACTGAAGACAAAACGGGTGCATAAGCAAATGTGGTGAAGAAAGCTGATGGTGCCCAGCTATTAAAAGATATAGCATCTAGAGTCTTAAAGGTTTGAAGGTAAACTAACGGCCATCTAGCTCAGAAGCAACAAAGCCCACACAAGAAGCACACCAGCCTGTGTGATCACGAGGTGTCAAAGGGATGAGGTATCAGCCATCAAAGAACAAAAAATCATAGCATTGTGAATGAGGGGGCGTGCGGGGTGGGGACCCAAAACCCATCTGTAGGCAACTTGACATCCCTTATAGAAGGGTCATGCGGAGGAGATGGACCAGTCTGGGTGCAGTGTAGCAACGATGAAACCTAAAACTTTCCTCTAGTTCCTAAATCCTTCCTCACGCCCTCCTTCGCCCCATTACCATGATCCCAATTTTACCTTACAAATCTGGCTAGACCAGAGGATGTACACTGGTACAGGTAGGAACTGGAAACACAGGGAATCCAGGACGGATGAACCCTTCAGGACCAGTGGTGATACTGGAGGGTGGGGTAGAAATGGGGAACCGATTACAGGGATCTACATATAACCTCCTCCCTGGGGGATGGACAACAGAAAAGTTGGTGAAGGGAGACGTTAGACAGTGTAAGATGACAAAATAATAATTTACAGATTATTGTGAGGTTCATGAGGGAGGGAGGTGGAAAATGAGGAGCTGATGCCAGGGGCTTACTTGGAGAGCAAATGTTTTGAGAATGATGAGGGTAACGAATGTAACAAATGTGTTTTATACAATTGATTTATGTATGGATTGTGATAAGAGCTGTATGAGCCCCCAATAAAATGATTAAACAAACAAACTTATATGTCCATTAACGGAAAAATAAGTAAATAGATGGTGTAGTATGATACATACCACCAACATATTACTACTCAGAGTTAAAGAATAACAACTCTGCAAAGTACCTTATAATGTAGGAAGAAAGACGGTTACTGTGACAGAAGTGCTGTGGATATTTGGCCACTTCCTCATGCAATTTGTGCTGTCAGGTTCTGCTTGAGTCCGTTCTTGTATATAGCACTTCTATTTAAGGATGGAAGTACTCCTGTACACGTCCAACTTTATAATTCTGTAGGTCAGACAACCCTGTTCATGATAGGCACCACAGGCTACGCAGTGACTTGGTAGCCCATGGTTAGACATTCAATCTCTATTACCCAGTAACTATTTCTCAAAATAGTCATCTGCAGAGTATGGCAGGCCTTTGCTCCAAAATCCTGGGAGTCTGTGCTGTGATTTACTGATAAGCGCTTGCCAAATATTCCAAACTGCATCTTTATCTTCCATTGCCCCTTCAAGTACTAAAGTGTCAATTGAACCATATGGCTCAGTTGACAGAGCAGTTTGTATGCCAGCCTGAACCTGTTGCAGAACCTTTTCTTGTTCTGGTCCCCACACAAAAGTATCAGCTTGAGTCACTTGACGAATAGACTGGAACAGTATCCAGAAGGACCCACCATATGTTATGCCTCCTTTTGTAGCTGTGGAAGGAAGAAGATACAGTAACTTACTCTTCACCCAAGTAGGAATATCTCAATGCGCCTCATACCACTTAACCCCTAGAAATTTCACTCAGGTGGAATCTGCCTAATAGACAAGAAAGTCAAAGTAGTATTCAGACTAGTCTGACATAAGGATTTCAGGAGCTTTGGCCACTTGGGCAGGGTGTGAAAGAGATGAGAAATCTACTGAATATTTTCTTGATCCGCACACACAGAAGAATTCTGTCAGGTGAAGTCTAACTTGAATCTCCAGAATAGAGAAGCTAATTTCCACTGTCTAACATATAGCTGTTTTAACAAAATTAGATACTTCCTCTTTACTAGGTCCACTCAGCATAAGGCCATAATTTAAAGCACCAGTGTGGCATCTTGTGGAAGAGAAAGGCAATCAAGGTTTCTGTGGTTTATTTACATTATGGTATGGAGAGGTGATGTTCTATGGTAGCATGGCAAACTGCTGAAGGCAAACTGCTTGTGATGATCCTTAGAAAACAGAATTGAGGAAAAGGATGTTAACTAGATAAATAATTTAATACCAGGTACCATAAGATGTATGTATAAATTTGTTCAAACAATGTAACCACATCTAGAACAGCAATTAACATGGTATCCCATATAGTTAAGTTTACAGTAATCCACTGTCATTGCCCAAAATCTATCTTTTATTACACAGGACAATTAAGTGAGTTAAGTAAGGAAGTGGTCGGTATCATCAGTCTGCATCCAAAAAGTCCTTGGGGGTGGTACTTATATCAGGAATCCCTTCAGGAATGTGACGGTACTTTTGGTTTATGGTTTTTCTAGGTAGATACAGTTTTAATGGTGTCTGCTTAGCTTTTTCTGCCTTAATAGCTTTTATTTCACATGTCAGGGAGCTAATGTATAGGTTTTGCCAGTTGCTATATACATCTACTTCAATTATACATTCTAGAACTGGAGAAATAAGTACAAGATTGGCTTGTGGACCCACACTTTAAAAGGGGCCTGAGTTAGGACTTCATTAACAACGTACCATGTGTCCCCACTCTGACTCAGAGTGACATTTTGGATCTCCTGGAATTAGTCTCAATTCAGGGCCAATATCCAGTAAACCCTGAAAAGTCACCCAGAAAAAGATCATAGATTCCTTTGGGGAAGGCTTGGAGAAAGACAAATAGTGTATATTTTTGGTGGTGGTATGGGCTCCTTCATCAAGGGAACCTGGCCTCTTCTTCATTCAAGGAGTTGTGGGTTTGTAAATTGGCTCAACTGTTGGAATTGAATATGAAACCATGGCTTTCTATTCTGAAGAGTCAAGTTGGACTTTACCTCACCTAGAATTCTTCTGTTTGTGCATATCAAGAAAATATTTAGTAGATATCCCATCTATTTCATCCCTATAGACACCCTGCTTACATGCCCAACTCCTTAAAATCCATATGTGTCAGACTATTCTGATTACTACTTTGACTTTCTTGTCTATTAGAGTAGCCACACCCATCTTTTCTCTAATAAGTGCTGCCATTTGGGCCCCTACCAGCAAAAGTTCCAATAAGCCCCATTTTACTTAGGTGTCTTAACTTAATTACAGCAGTTTTCATTTTCAAATCTTGAAGATTGTCACAGCAGTCTTCAGGAATGCTGAGGTTCAATCCAGAAACTTGTTTTACCCCATTGTGTGGCCTTCAGGTACTGCATATATGGCTCTATGGGTCTATCCTGATAAATCTACTCTAACATGCCAATATCCCTGAGCTTTGGGGAACAGTATATCAAGGCAGGTCTGATACCTCAAATTGTAGGCTACCACACAATCCATGCTACAATGAGTGAAGAATATGTGCTTAGCACCAGTCTGCATAATCCAAAGATGGTGATAACAAAATCCAAATATGATGAAGGAAAAGGTATCAGAGCTTAAATTGGGAACACCCAATTTGTAAAAGGCCATGGAGAACAGTGGGAATCCAAAATGTATCTGCAGATTAAGCCTCTGGCAGATATCCTCTAGCCATAGGCAAGGGACTGCATAAACTTTACTGTCAGACAGAGATAATTGTAGCCTTGATTATAGTGGATCAAACAAACCATGGTATAATATATTTGGTCAGTTGACATCCCTCTTGACCCAACCTGAATTTGCTCTAGATTCAGTTATTTCTCACTTTTTCCATGACAGGGATTTCTTCTCTGAATTTTTAAATATTAATGGTGGTCGTTTCTTACTCTTTTAAAAACCTTCATATTATTATTATTGTTTTCTTCTTGCTGTTTTGTTTTTGTTTTTTATTGCCTTTTGGGTTTCCCAGTATGTGAAGCAAACAAGGAATGGATACATAGAGACAATAATTGATGCACTGGTTTATCAGGAAAGGGGGCAGTAGTGTTTGGGGACCAAACACTGAGTGCTGGAGGGTAGGAGGAAGCATTAGAACTGATTGTGCTGATATATATACAACTCTTTTTAAAAACAATTTAACTGTGGAAGTGTACAATATGTGAATATTACATCAAGGAAATGACCAAAAAAAGGAAGAAAACCAAACTTTACCTGTGGTTACCATGGGAGAAGGGGGAAGAGTTTTTGCTTAGGGGCATTGAGTTTATTTTAATGGTGGTAGAACAATTTGGAAAAGGCTATCAATAATGATTGTACAGCACTAAGAGTATAATGAATGGCTCTGAATTATACATGTAGAAGTTGCCAAATTGGAGAATGTTTTGTTATATTTTTGCCACAATTAAAAACAAAAATTGCATGAATACCAATAATTATAAGGAAGAAGAAAACATAATGTGCAATGTACAATGTAATGATTGTACAACGCTTCTTATGATTGAATCATTTAATTGAATGGCATCTGGATGAAGTGCCAATAAAACTGTTAAAAACAATCTGTGGTTAGTTGCCCTATATAAATAAATTCAGACTTATCCAACTTTGTGTTCCTTGCACAATTATCCCATACTTTTAATAGCCATTATCACATGTATTTTCTAGATTTCTGTTTGTATATATTAGAAAAGTCTAGCAGATCATTTGGAGTATAGGGCATTTCTTACCAGGTCACAATTTGTATGTCATATTTTAGGACTTACATCTGATTATAGGTCTAGAAGGAATAATAGGTGGTAGGGTGTTTCCTGGGAACATTGAACAATGTCTTGGAAGGCATCTATCTCAGTATATTCCTGAAATCATACCCCAGGTGCCTTATCAACAGATACAGTTAGCCCATCAAATGTGGGTGGAAGGGATCATTGGTTTACTGATAATGGGTTTTTAGACAAATATGGAGTAATCTTCTCAAATGGGATGTAGGGTAGTGCTCTTAAGAGGAGTGAGACAATGGAACTTATGGTTATAATGCCCCCGGTTTCCTGGTTATCTCTGTAAGTGTCTCCGCTATAAATTTCAAGATCCCATTTCCTCCCAATCAGTGATCTCACTTTACCGTCAGACAGGTTGGGAATTCATTTCCACCGTAATTAAGCCACTCATACAACAAGACTCTGGGTTTTGTTTCAGCAACATCAGCTGTGTTACTTCAAGAAATAATCAAACATATGGAATATTATAAGAGTTGTAAGAGTCCCCAATAAAATAATTTTTTAAAATACAGAAAAAATAAGACATGAACTATTAATTCACACAACATCACAAATGGGTCCACATGGAATAATATATAGAGAAAGTAACCATTATAAAACCAAGCCTGCTGCTGTGGAACTCTGTTGCACAGCGACCCTGTAAAACACATTAGAACTGTCTCATAGGGCTTCCAAGGATGTATTCTATGGAAGACTGCCACACTTTTTTCAAGTGGTGCTCAACTGCTGGCTTGGGTGGGTTCAAACAGCTGACCTTTCTTTTAGTGCTTTAACCATTGCAACACCAGTGTTCCCAAGAGTAAGTAGCCAGTCTACAAATATTACTTCCATAATGATAAATTTTAAATGAAATAGGGGACAAAACAGAACAAAGACAGAGAATAAATCGGTATTTGGCAGATAACTGAGAATTTGACTCCAGAGAAATAACCAAAGTAAACCCTTTGAGGTGATGGGATGCTTCCTTCATTTTAAAGTGTTATGGGTTACATTCATCTATGTGCTAAAACTCATAGAGTTGTACACCAGGAAAGGTCAATTTTACTGCATGTAAATTAAAAAATCTGAACATTTATAAAAAAGGAAAGAATCAAATGTTTAAGACCTGAAGTGCTACTCAGTAAAGTTGGATATAGAACATTGTCTTTGTGAACTATGTTACACCAATTGACCTTGGTGTCCCTGAAGTATGTTCCTGATCCCCTATGGTATCTGTGGTACTTACATAATTTCATGTCAACTTGAAGATATAGAAAAGGGTAGGAGTGACATCTAGCCTGTCAATCAGGTCACAGCCTGATGCTGACTCATGGGTGTGGCCTTCTCATAAGGAGGGTCCTGGAAACCTCCCCATCTCTGTTGGCCTTCACCTTCCTGCTGGTGGACCCTGATTGCAGCCAGAGCCACCACCTTTGGATCCACATGACTTTTGCGCCCACCCGTCTCTGATTTTCCTGCATTTTGCATCATTGCGTGTGGCTGTATGAGTCTGAAGAGGGACTTATGGACCAGTATTGGACTTACGGACTTGAGTTGCACTGGGCTGTGATATTTTTCAGCTATATAATTACTTCTTGATGTAAACCTCTCTCTTACACATATATAAGTGTCACTGATTTGTTTCTCTAGTCAACCTGACCTAACACATTGTCCCAGTGACTCATTCACTCAAGGAGTTTGGTTATGTCTAAGTAGTTTTCATAATTATGTTTCCTGTATGCTCCACCTTATTTATGGATATATTTGTAGCAGTAAATACACATATGCAAATATCTTCTGTCAGACCTGTATAAATTTGTTTGTATACTCTGACTATCCCTGTCCCAACTCTGAGTGTCTATCCAAGCATCTATTTGTAAATTCTGATTATATATAACGGTAGTTACCTCTGTTGTCTTTAATCTTGCGAACTTCCCAGTCTTCTCCTGTAACCATTATGTTTTACTAATCTTCCTAGTATTATGGACTGATTTTTTTTTCGTCCAAGTTATTACTTGTCTCCCCTCCAATGACTCCCCAATCCCTTCCCCTCCTATTAACCATCAAAGAATGTTTCTTATAGTCTGAAATTTTATTTTTTATTTGCTTCCACTGCCACTGGATCCACAAGACTTTCCACACACTGGCCTGTGATTTTCCTGCATTCGGCATCATTACATGTGTTGCATTAGTTTGAAGAGGAATTTATAGATTGGTATCGGACATATGGGCTAATATCAGACTTATGGGCTTGATCTGGACTGGCCTTAGGTGTTTTCTTTTGGGGGATGGGGGCAGGGAGTGTTTTCTTAATATACAATTATTCTTTGATATAAAGTTCTCTCTTACATATATATATAAGTGGGAAATAGTTAAAGTTTATTGTGCCAACCTGGCCAATAAACACATGTGGGGCTAATTGAAGGGCAGAGAGATAAATGGCTCAGTGAGCCTCGCATTTCAAGTTCTCGGGTCTCTTGCTTTGTGATGGTCGGACCAGGGTGCAGCTGCCTTAGCCAGTTCC
>NW_022107407.1:324795-327272 GCF_000313985.2 Echinops telfairi
TCCTCTCTGTGGACTGGCTGCTCTAATTGGGGTCATCGTCCTCAAGGCCTGGTGGGCCAGGATGTGCTCCAGTCTCTCCTCCTCCCCCATCATCTACTGCTGTGTGCTCCAATCAGATATGTCCCTCTCCGGGAACTGCGGATTCAGTGCCGTCCTTTGAAATAAATTATTCTGAGTGGAGGGGCAGGCCCTATTTCATTCTTATGCAAATGGTAGCCACCACCATTTCCTAAAGAGAGTTTCAGCCATTTGTCAAAGAAATATTTGTTGCTGGATAGCTTTACATGTGGGTCCTCCATTCTGCTCCTTTGGTCTACATATCTAGGGCATATCTGTACTAGTACCATATTTTGGCTGCTGGGGCTATGTAGTAGGTTTTGTACTGTGTTCATCTGTCAGTTGGTGTGTAGGTTTTTCATCTCTTTAAAGAATAATGCTGGAATCAAGATCAGAATTGCTTATGTTTGTAGAGTGCTTTGGGTAGTATTGACATTTTCACAATGTTGTCTTCCTATCCATGAGCATGATATATTCTTCCATTTATCTAGGTCTCTTTAGGTTTCTTGTAGTAGTACTTTGTCGGTTTATTTTTACAGGTCTTTTGTTACTCTGGTTAGCTTTATTCCTAAATATTTAATCTTTTGCAAGGCTAATGTAAATGCTATTTCTGAATTCCCTTATATAACACTGTTTGTTAGCATGAAGAAATCTATCTGGTTTTTATATGTCAATCTTGTATCCTGTCACTTTACTAAATCTTTCCATTAATTCTACCAATTTTCTTGCACAGCCTCAGGATTTCCTATGTATAGGATATCATTTGTCAGTAGAGATAATTTTACTTCTTCTTGGCCAATTTGAAGGCATTCAATTTTCTTTTCTTGTCTAATAGCTCTGGCTAAGACTTCCAGCATGATATTGAATAGGAATGATACATCCTTTTCTGGTTGCATTTGAAAGAGTAATATAATTGGTTGGCTTTGTTTATATACTCTATATTATGTTGATGAATTCTCCTTTTATTCCTATTTTGTTGATTATTTTAAAATTAAGAATAGATGGTTGTTGAATTTTGTCAAATGTCTTTTCTATATCAGTTTATCTCATTATGTGGTTCATTTCTTTAGTTTTCGCTATGTGATGGATTACATTAGAAAAATATTGAAACCCTATTTGGTCATAATACATTATTTTGGGTCTATTATTTATGGATATAGCTAGCATTTTGTTGAACATTTTTTGCAGCTATGCTCATGAAGGATATTGTTCTATAATTTTCTTTATTAGTGATGCCTCTGCTTGGTTTTGATATCAGAGTATTGTGTACTTCATAGAATAAAATTGAAAGGGGCCTATACTTTTCTATGTTCTATAATATTTTCAGTAGAATTACTTCCTGCTTTTCTATGAATGTTTGGTAGACTCTAATAGTGAAACTGTCAGAGGTGGGACTTTTGTGGTTGTTGTTGTTGAGCGTTTTTAATCACTCAATCAATTTCTTCACTTGTCATGGGTCTGTTAAGGTTTTTTGCTTCAGGTGGTGTTTGCTTAGGTAGGTAGTGTGTTTCTAGAAATTTGCCCATTTCTCCCATTGTTCTTGTTAGGTGCAGTTGAGTCTTTTCTGACTCATAATGATCCTATGTCGAACAGAATGAAACACTGCTTGTCCTGTGTCATCCTCACAGTTTTCACTATATTTTAGCACAATGTCAATCCATCCTATTGTGGGGCTTCCTCTTTTTTGTTGCCCTTACAGTTTACCAAAAATGATGTCCTTTTCCAGGATTGGTCTCCCCTGGTAAAATGAGATTAAAAAAAAATCATGATACTAAGTGTTGCCATCTTTGCTTCTAAGGAACATTCTGGTTGCCCTTCCAAGACAAATTGGTTTATACTTTTGGCAGTCCATGGTACATTCAATATTCTTTGCTACCACCATAATTCAAACAAAGCAATTCCCCTTTGGTCATCCTTGTTCAAGGTCCAACTTTGACATGCATATGTAATGATTGAAAAGAGTATATTTTGCATCAGGCACACCTTAGTGACATCATAGCTTTTGAACGCCTTAAAAAGCATTTGTGCAGCACATTTACCCCCATATACTGCATCATTTGATTCCTTGATTGCTGATTCTATGGCATTGATTAGGAGCCACACAATATGAAAACCTGTCAAGTTGTCAAACGTCAGTCTTTTCACTATATATCATGATGTTACCTATTATTACAGTTGTGAGGATTTTGGTTTTCTTTACATTAAGTTGTGATCCGTATTGAAGGATTAAATATTTTATCCTCATGAGGAAGGTTTAGTATAAAAACAGCCAATGCACATTGGGTCTCCACTCAAGTACTCCCTAAATGCAAGAGCACTTTGTTCTATTAAATTGGCATTCCATGATGCACACCTTCCTGACACAATTGCCGAAGACAAAACAGGTGCATAAGCAAATGTAGTGAAGAAAGCTGGTGGTG